>NW_019264872.1:257285-311368 GCF_002742605.1 Olea europaea var. sylvestris
TGGAACCCCCCCCCCCCCCCAACTTTTTTCTTTTCTTTCAGATTTAATATCTTGTTCATGGTTTGAGAAAATGTTTTGTCGATAAAGTTCATGAAAATTGTGTCAAATTTTTTTTTATGAGAAGTCAATCAAACATGTAGCTGGCATGTTAAAACAAATTTTATAACTTGTTTGGGAGAGATTTTTTCTAGTGAAAATTGATTTTTTATTTTATTTTATTTTATTTTATTATTATTATTTTTTTAAAGTAGGGAAAAGTTAGGGGTCCCATATAATGTGTAGTTGAAAATAATTTTAGGAAAACAATGATTTTCCAAAACTCTCCTAAACATGTTCTTAAGTCTTTTGATATTTAAAACTTTTATTGAGGTGACTTAAACATAATGAAACATTTAAAGATTCAAAAAATTCAAAGCCCATGACAAATGGTTGTCAAAGAGTAATGAACAAAGAAGGGTACTATACTCTAATCAAACTTCTGGGGTGGTTGAACTTTTCGCTCTCTTGTGGCTCCTAATTAGGCTCAAGGTCTTTAATTAGCTCATAATTTAAAGCTGCAGTTTCAAATTCTAGGGAATTATCCAAAACTAGTGACTTAAAAATCACGAATTCATTTGGTATTGGTCTAAATTATTGGGATTTGGATTATGAAGGTTTATTGGATCCTCTTGGTAGCATCCTCACGTTAATGGTAGCATGGTTATATGAACCGAGTCACGAAAGAATTTTGAAAATTAGACAGTTGGAAAGCTATTTAACTCTCTAGGGATGTGTGCTTCCATACAGTGAGGGGAGGCCAGCAAACCAACATTATCAATCTGCGTGAGTTCACTTCGGCTTATTGAACATTTGCCCTCATGTGGGTTTTAATTAGGCTTATGATCTTTGAATAGCTCATAGTTTTAAAATGTAGTTTCAAATCTAATGATTTGGTGATGAGTGTAATTCACTCATTAAATTAATGCCTCTAAATCACAGTTTTTTAGTTTGTTTTTGAGCACTTTTGAACGTTTTGATGTGTGTGTTCGTATTGTTTTATAGTTTAGTCAACTTCGAAGAAAACGCCATATCTCGGGGCTTTTAATTGAGTTAAAATATCAACCACGGAAGTGGGCATGGATTGGAGATAAGAAGGAAAAAGATTGGAGTGGAACAAAAGTTAAAATAAATGGGAGAACAAGAGAAAGAAGTATTGGCTCACCTAGACGCCCAAGATGAAGAACCAAACCCAACAGAGAGATGGGCGCTGCAGTGCCCAATGAGAAGAAGAGAGACAGCGTGGTGCCAGGAGACCCACGTATCGCTGAGTAAGCAAAAATTGGCAATCTTAAAAATATTTTCTACCCAATCCACTTCAATTTGAGACTGCAACGTGTTGGGACTATAAATACATGGTTAAAGACCTAATTTGGAGTAGAAGAATGGCTGGAGAGAAAAAATTTAAGAAGGAGATGGCTCAAGAGGCAAGATAGATGGAAATCAATTGAGGGAAGATTGACAACAATTGGGGGAAGAATTCAAGCAGCAAAAAACTAGTTCTTCTTATTCTTTTATTCTTCTCCATGTCTTTTATTCTGTATTTGATTATGTCAATCCACTCAATTATAAACTAAATCCTTAGATCTAGGTTTGATGTAACTTACTTGAGATATGTTTTAACTCTAGTCTAGTTTTTCCTTTGATTTCTCCTAGTTTATTTATGTTGATTCTTGCCTAATGCATTTGATTACTTGATAAATAATTGAATGATCTGATGCATAAATTTCGATGCTCGAAAGAGGAAAATTTAGGTGTGATCTAAGAACAATATAACCTAGATTTTGTAGGTTTCGAGAGAAAGTACCAAATCTTTGAGGCTAATTTAAATTGAGAACTATGTACATTGATAATTTCTATATATTTAATTCGGAATAGATATTGAGATTAAAATATAGAGATAGGCTCTATTCGACATTCGAGAGGGGGAATAGAATTAATCTGGGGTTCGTACCTATAAAGGTATAAGGAATTGTTGGAAATAGCTATAGAGGTTGAAGAACATTGTTGATAATATCACAAATTGTTATGTAATTCCTCCATTTATACTTGCATTATTATGATATATTGATGCCTAATGCACTAAGTACCATTATATTTTGATTTAGGTTGCAAATGGATGGATACAATGAAATTTTAGAGAAAAAGAGCGAAAATGATCAAAACGGAAGCAAGTAAAAGTTCAGAACCTAAGTTGCAAATAATCCAAAGATGAGACGGACGATGAAATGATGATTCGACAATGGTAGGGGTCAATTGGTTGTGATTAGAAGTCAAAAGAAGTTAAATATGACTATAACATTTTCACAAATTGATTTTCGATCGCACAAGAATGTTCCTGATTTTCAGTTCGAGATTGTGATCCATTTTTTACCTAGTAAACTTTCGAATTAGGAAAGATCTATTTCTAACAAAATTGTATCCTTTTTTTGAATCACCTCAATCGGATATCGGAAGATAAAGTTATGGCCAAAAAACTAAAACTGTCCGGTGGGAAAACATTATAACTATGCGGTCGTATAGTTTAAAATGTATGTGACCACATAGTTATTTTCAGAGAATCACAAGGGCCATTTTTTTGTTAACTATGCGACCGCATGGGATTGTATCTTCGACACATAGTACAATCCGACGCGAATTCTAGTTTCCTAATTCCGTCCAACCATTTATAGTAACTTAATCTCCCATGACTTTTAAGCCCTAAACCAACCTAGAACGAAAGAGAATGCCCCCATACACTTTTCTCTCATCTTGGTGCTCAAGAAACTCCATGAAGAACTAAAACTGAGGTGAAATTAGGATGAACTCTTTGGATTTGGTGATTTCACATCCATAATTTCATATATTCTGGTTTGTCATTGTTAAACAATTCTAGTATTTAGATTTTTATTCTTATGAATTTACATTGAAATTGGTTTAACATTTATAAGATTTTTCATGGATTCAATCATGCTTTTTTCCATTTTAAAATTAAACTATTTGTTAAGTTTCCATTTCAACTACTTATTGTTGAGATTGGTTTAACTTTTATCAAAATCTTTTATAGATCTAGTCATACTCTTTTTATTGAACGATTGAAATAATTGTTGAATTTTAATCTTAAGATAACTTTATTGACGAATTGATTACTACCTTATACTTGATGTATATGTTCGATCTTTGATCATGTTCCAATAAAAATGTGTGAATGTGTTATAAGTCTAGATTCTAGGATTACAATTGTAAATTAAATTGATCTTTATTGTTAAATCTTCCGATTAAAGAGTTAGGATGAAAATTCTCTAATTGAGTTATGAAAATAAATAATAGATGTGATTGACCTAATCCAATTGAAGGAATTTTGGTGCTTCGCTATCTCAAGACATCAATTTTAATTTCATTACATTAATATTGAATTCTCTTACACATTTCAAAAGGACAATCAATCTTTTTGGATTCTTTGAGTGATTTTTCCATCTCTCTGTGGAATCAATACTCCAAAACTGTACTACAACTACCACGCTATTTTTTGGGCATAATCAAATTTTGGTGTCGTTGTCGGAAAACAGTACAAGTAACCAAAGGATCGACTGAAAATGGGTGACATCGTTCCTTTACTTTTATTTTTGCTTGACTTAATTTTTCTCATTGTTATTTTTTTATTTTGTTTTCACACATTTTCTTTCTTTTTGGTGTTTTATGAACAAGAATTAAGGTGATCAAGGGAGTTCTATTGCAGTTACTTTTACTATGTTTGAATCTCTCTATAACACATTCTTTGATACTGCATCTATTACCATGAACACCACATTACATTGCACCATGTCTAATAGTGAGCATGGCGATGCACCTTATATGACTTCACAGGATTACTTTATCCCACAAGTACATTCACACCATCATGCATAATATTTTCACATAATATACCACATATGGAGCTTAAATCGAGAATGATTCAACCTCTTCCCACTTTTCATGGACTTGACAACGAAAATCTATACGTGCACATTAGGAAATTTGAGAAGGAGGTTGCAGCCTTCCACAATCAACATGGTACAACAGATGTAGTCAGACATAAATTTTTTCCATTTTCACTTAAAGAAAGAGTAAAAAGCTGGATGTATTCGTTGAGACCACATTCGATTGGCAATTGGGCTTAAATGACTCGAGCATTTTGCAAAAGATATTTTCCCCACCATAAAACTAGCGCCCTTAAGAAACAAATTTCCTCATTTACTCAAAATGATAGCGAAACTTTATATTAAGCATGGAAAAGATATAAAGAACTACAAGCTCTTGCCCCCACTATGGTTATAAAAGTTGGCATATAGTGAGTAATTTCTATGAGGAATTAACACCTAGGGAATGTCAATTTGTTGAGATGATGTATAATGGTGATTTCTTGCAAAAAGATCTGGATGAGGCCATAGAGCATTTAGATGAGTTAGCTGAGAAAGCTCACACTTAGACTCGACCTAGCGCCACTAAAAGTACTAATAGGCCACGACCAACAGGAAACCTCACTAGCTTAGGTATTTATCATTTTAAGGAGAAGAATAGCCTTAGAGCCAAAGTAAAAGCCCTCGTTCTTGCGTGCTAAGGACTCGAAGCCTATACAAACTATTTCCTGTGTTGAATTTCTAGGACCTTGTTTTGTGTGTAGCGGAGTAGATCACCCAGCCCAAGAGCGCACCACTTTGACTGAGATGAAGAGGTTTATGAGAAACACTGCAATGCCTTAGGCACATATAACAAGCCCTATGCTCCTTTTTCTAAAACTTACAATCCTAGGTGGCGGAATCACCCTAATTTTAGTTGAAAATCTAAAACCCAACAATCTACCCAATCAAATAGAGTCTGTACTACACCGCCATATCCAACCACGTCGTCTAGAAGCTCTTTAGAAGACACTCTACATGCTTTCATAGAGATACAAAATAAGACAAATAAAAAATTTGAGACTATAATTACCTAAGTAATTGAGGAAAACAAAGAAATAAAAAATCATATGTCCAAATTAACAAATACCTTAGCAGTGGTGGAACATCATAAATTTCCAACTCAAGCTCAACTAAATCCAAAAGGGTAGCACACTGTACAAACCTTAGGATCAGAAGAAAATAATCTTAGGAAAGTTAACGCCATAGCCACCAGATCAGGGAAAGTCCTAGAACTAACCCCCAAACTTAGGGAAAACAAAAATCAGTCTAGTAAGTCGAATGAGAGTAGCCCTAGTGCGAAGATAGTGGAAAATCCAGTTAGAGTGCCTTTCCCTTAAGCTCTTAAGCCTAAACCGAAAAATGTCGGTTAACATAGTGAGATTTTAGAGCACCTAAAACAAGTAAAAATCAATTTACCTCTCTTGCATGTGATTTCTCAGGTCCCTACATATGTGAAATTTCTTAAGGACTTGGCCACTATGAAAAGGAAACACCATGTCAAGAAAACTTTGTACTATCCACAAGAAAACTTTTTTTGCAGAGTTTATATTAACCTTCACTTTGTACTATCCACAATCCCAAACCTTTTTAAAAAAATGCGTCTGGGATTCAAATGGACGGTTTTCATCCATTTGACTATTAGTTGACTAGAAAAGTCAAAATTGATTAAATTTTGACTAAATTAGAAAGGGTAAGATGGTACTTTACATTTTCCTTACATTAAATAAGTTAAAAAATTAAATTAAAAAACTAAAAAATAAAAAAAAAATTTAAAAAAATAAACATCTTGTCCACCACCACCAACTCTGCTTCCCCAAAACAAGTTCACCACCGTCGCCCGTTGCTACCTACAACAGTCATCACCACCCGACTCTTTTTCCCCAAAACATACTGTCGACCACCCCTGACTCTCTTTTCCCAAAACATCTTGTCCACCACCATACGACTCTCCTTCTCCAAAATCAGTTCACCAACGTCGCCCAAGCTACCTACAACAGCCACCACCACCCGACTCTCCTTCTTTCCTTAAACATCTTGTCCACCACCACCTAACTCTCTTTATTCCCCAAAACATCTTGCAAGATGAACTTGAGATAAAATCCAAAACCCAAATAGAATAAAATGAAAAATGAAAAAGCAAAGAAATTGGGATCTAAGGTGGGAAATTGGAAGGATATTCTTGGGATCGATGCACTGACTTTGGGGATTGACGTGGGGGGTAATCATGTTTGGACGGTGGTACGTATTGATGAGGAGAGCGTCAGCGAGATTTTAGGATGGTTGTGGATGTGGAAGCAGCAATACTTTTCTGCTCCAAATATGGAGGCAAGTGCTTTGCCAAAGGTGGATGGCACTTTTGATGGCCAATTTCTAAGTAGCAGTGAGAAAGAGGGGTACCTAGCGTTTGGTTTCTAATTTTTATTTGTTTATTTATTTTTTTAATTTTTTAATTTAATTTTTTAACTTATTTAATGTAAGAAAATGTAAAGTACTATTTTACCCTTCCTAATTTGGTCAAAATTGATTAAATTTTGATTTTTTTGGTCAACTATAGTCAAACGTCCATTTGAATCCCAGGTGCATATTTTTGAAAGGTTTGAGACTGTGAATGGTACAAAATGAAGGTGAGGGTAAAATCTGTAAAAAGTGAAATGTTAGGGACCGTCGTAGCAATTTTCCCAAAAAATTATGTTTGATCAATTTAAATTTTAAATTATGATATAAGCAATGCCAAGCATGTTAAAATCGTGTATTGAACTCCAATCCAACGTGACATTCCACAACTACTATCATGTCTTGGGCCTTTAGTTTAGAAAGAATAACTCAAAAATACAATTCAAAGCTGCCAAGTTTCAGCTGCCTTGTTCAACACGGTTTTATACATTGTAATAAAAGTATACAATGTACGTCCTAGAACATATTCAACATGGATTTCCAGTCCACCCCTCAAACATGTGAAGCAACAAATAATTTAGTTATTCTCACACGTAATGACCCAAATTCTCTGGACCAAAAAAAAAAAAGTATATATGTAAATAATAAAAAAAAAAAAAAGAAGAAAAAAGAAAAAGAAGAAAAAACGAAAATTATGAACTAAAACATCTTGATTGTTGAATCACCAGCTCCTTCTATGCTCATATTGTCTGGGAGATTTATGATCTGTTGGTCCATTGATGACACTTCTTGGAGATGACAATCCTTCATTATTCACAATCATTTTTTCACTCACTTTTTTAACATATTCTTTCTTCCTCTTTGGTTTTCTTGAACTTGAACTCTCTCCTTTAGTTGTAGGTATCAAATACCACCCAATCGAGGTGCATAATATTGCGAAAGATCGTCCTTGAAGAAGAAGCAGAATTAGAATCAATATGATAATCATCGGAATATAGTAATAGGGTTTCCTTAATTTTCGCCACTTGAAGTTTCTACATGCCAAGCACTTGTGTTTTCTCCTAGGTTCAGAAACCTGATCGGTATCAGTACCCGCAGCATTTGAAGCCTTTAAGATTTCGATTGTTGGCTTGTCTGATTGAGTTTCTGACAAATTCTGTTGGATTTTGACATCAGAAATGTTGGTTTTTTCTTGCTTTTTCTCCTTCACCTTAACCACAATAGGCTTGATATCATTCGAATTTGAGTACGCAAATCGAACGAAAGAAATGTCTTCTGAGCCATTTTGTGTGTAAATCTTCTGTCTCCTCTCATCAAGATCAGCTAAAAGTGCATAAAATTTGTCCAAACCACGACCTGCATAAGGGTTTTTGCTTTTATTTCTGAAGAAACGTCTGCCCTTTTTAGATCTCTTTGGGGTATAACAAGGGGTTTCAAGGTCATCTTCTACTTGATTGAAGCTTCGACTGCCACAAATGAACATCTGAAATATTAAGGTTTTGATTGGTGGTTTTGGAGTGATTTGGATTTATGAAACAAGAAAGTGAAGAGGTACATAGAATTTATTTCAGGTCATTGGAAGAATCGATCAATGAGTACTTGCTAGTCAAACAAATACAAAAAATTACATAATTACATGGAAGCTTCTGTTGGTTGTAGATATCGGATTCGGTCGTTTGACTTCTAGCAGATGTATTTCAAGGGCATTTTGGTATCTTTACATCGTTAAACATATACTTGTACCTAGCTTATTCATTTCAATGTTAACCGAAAAAATCATTATTTATTTTAGAAAATTTGACAATTAGTCTCTAATCTATTGATTTTGCAGCAAATTAGTCAATTGATAATCAAAAAGGAACAAATTGGACATCAACCTTTCATTATAATTATACAATCAATAACAACTACTCAAGTTGTCCAAATCTTCATTAAATTATTGCGTGACCCACAAATATCCAACCATATGAATCTATATTTAGGCTATGGTCGAGCTCCGCTTTGGGTAGAAAATGAGTTTTGTAATAATAATTTTTTGAATAATGTATGGTAAAAAAATAGAGAATTTTTGAGTTTACGTGCATTTTATTTTATTGAAAGAATATGTAGTTGAAAATGAGTTTGGAAATTTTTTTTTTTTTTTTTTTAAGAATATGTAGTTGAAAATGAGTATGGGATTTTTTTTTTTTTTTTAAGAAAATAGAGTTCAATCATAACCTTAGTTTCCGCGTGACCCACCGAGACCATGAGTAGGTCCGCCGGTGTTTAATGACAAACTCGCTAATGTTTAAAGGTTGGAGACAAGTTCGCTTCTTAAGCACTAAATGGGCAAGCATGTCGTATAATTTTCTCTTTGTATGAAAAATTTACTTATAAACATACATAAATTATTTGAAGTATATGCAAACATGGTCTTGGTGCGTTTTACATGAATATTATGCTCACGCCTAGAACTCTCCTCTTACCAACTTTCTTGAAGTAGAGTTGGTATAACTTCCCTAAAGACATAGCCCCACCCTCTCAACTATCTTTCCACTAGTCATTCTCTATTTCTCTTCACTAAAACCATGAAATAAATTTTGAGACTTACATATCCATATGTATTTATGTACTAAAATATAATATAGGTCGAAATTGTTCAGTTCATTATGATTATAAGCTGATTATTTTCACATCCATCTTGTATTTCTTGAAACGTTTATGTTATTTGAGTGGTTGAAACTTTATGTTATCTTATAGATGACAATAGTAGAAAGAAAACATGATAATGTTTGAAAGGGAATATCAATTCAATTTATTAGTTACTGTTGACCTCGTAAAACGGATCTTCCACGTGACCAATAGGGAGCAACTTCACATGTATTCCTCCATGCACACGGCACAAATGGTTAGAAGTATATGGCCGAAGAGCCTGGCCTTTGCAAGGTAAAGTAACTTCATAACTCAAGTATATATATTCTCCTCCCTCTTTATGATAAAAGATCCGACAGTTGTTGCCACCAAAATACGATAGTCTACCATCGACTAACTTGATCATCAGAGTGTATGTGGTCGCTACCATTCTCACTAGGAATGGCCATATACTTCTGACCGTTTGTGTCATGTGCATACAAGTGGAGTTGCTCTCTGTTGGCCAAGTGGAAAGTCCGTTTTACGAGGTCAACAGTTATCATTATTTGAAAATCGAAAGTATGCATTTTCATGTTATTCAACGTAAGACGTGATTGTTGACATTGTTTTTTGGTTCGACGTTGTAAATAGATTCCAACTCCTTTCACGTCTAAGCTTAAGACTCCTGCATATTTGAACAAATCGTAGAAGTACGTTACCTTCTCCGACAGTGGGTAAGGTGATCGCAAGCACTCCAACAGTTAAGTCAGTCAACTCATATATTTTATTGTGTATGAACAGAAGATGTGAGCCATAAGTATGCGTACAGGCACCAGGTTTTAAAGAGGAAACAAAATGAGAGTCAAGTTACAAGTTGAGATCGTAAAGTAGCATTACCTTCAAAAGAGATTAGTATGGCTTTTATAGTAGAAGAGATGAAGTGGTTATGAATGAAAGACGCGCAAACCCCATTTTAATGTCGACATGACATCCTCCATGTATCAGTTCTGCAGTCCTAGCTTCAAAGGACATTTAATAATTCTAAAAAGCGAACACTCTATTGCCAAAGTTTGACATTTGAAAAGTAGATTAACAAGTTAACTGTGAGACATCTGTTACATAGAGATTACATCAATCAAATGCTTAAGATTTTGTACGAGAGATCTCCTAGAAGAGGATCTTGTACAAAAGATCTCTTAAAAGAGGTAAAGGATTTGTGGATTTGAAGGCTATCGCTTCGATAATAGGCTGTAACATGTCATGGCATGCTTCACCTGTGACATGGATGTTACCTCAATGAGGTGATAACACTCGAAAATTATGAACTAAAACATCTTGATTGTTGAATCACCAGCTCCTTCTATGCTCATATTGTCTGGGAGATTTATGATCTGTTGGTCCATTGATGACACTTCTTGGAGATGACAATCCTTCATTATTCACAATCATTTTTTCACTCACTTTTTTAACATATTCTTTCTTCCTCTTTGGTTTTCTTGAACTTGAACTCTCTCCTTTAGTTGTAGGTATCAAATACCACCCAATCGAGGTGCATAATATTGCGAAAGATCGTCCTTGAAGAAGAAGCAGAATTAGAATCAATATGATAATCATCGGAATATAGTAATAGGGTTTCCTTAATTTTCGCCACTTGAAGTTTCTACATGCCAAGCACTTGTGTTTTCTCCTAGGTTCAGAAACCTGATCGGTATCAGTACCCGCAGCATTTGAAGCCTTTAAGATTTCGATTGTTGGCTTGTCTGATTGAGTTTCTGACAAATTCTGTTGGATTTTGACATCAGAAATGTTGGTTTTTTCTTGCTTTTTCTCCTTCACCTTAACCACAATAGGCTTGATATCATTCGAATTTGAGTACGCAAATCGAACGAAAGAAATGTCTTCTGAGCCATTTTGTGTGTAAATCTTCTGTCTCCTCTCATCAAGATCAGCTAAAAGTGCATAAAATTTGTCCAAACCACGACCTGCATAAGGGTTTTTGCTTTTATTTCTGAAGAAACGTCTGCCCTTTTTAGATCTCTTTGGGGTATAACAAGGGGTTTCAAGGTCATCTTCTACTTGGTTGAAGCTTCGACTGCCACAAATGAACATCTGAAATATTAAGGTTTTGATTGGTGGTTTTGGAGTGATTTGGATTTATGAAACAAGAAAGTGAAGAGGTACATAGAATTTATTTAAGGTCATTGGAAGAATCGATCAATGAGTACTTGCTAGTCAAACAAATACAAAAAATTACATAATTACATGGAAGCTTCTGTTGGCTGTAGATATCGGATTCGGTCGTTTGACTTCTAGCAGATGTATTTCAAGGGCATTTTGGTATCTTTACATCGTTAAACATATACTTGTACCTAGCTTATTTATTTCAATGTTAACCAAAAAAATCATTATTTATTTTAGAAAATTTGACAATTAGTCTCTAATCTATTGATTTTGCAGCAAATTAGTCAATTGATAATCAAAAAGGAACAAATTGGACATCAACCTTTCATTATAATTATGCAATCAATAACAACTACTCAAGTTGTCCAAATCTTCATTAAATTATTGCGTGACCCACAAATATCCAACCATATGAATCTATATTTAGGCTATGGTCGAGCTCCGCTTTGGGTAGAAAATGAGTTTTGTAATAATAATTTTTTGAATAATGTATGGTAAAAAAATAGAGAATTTTTGAGATTTTATGCATTTTATTTTATTGAAAGAATATGTAGTTGAAAATGAGTTTGGAAATTTTTTTTTTTTTTTTTAAGAAAATAGAGTTCAATCATAACCTTAGTTTCCGCGTGACCCACCGAGACCATGAGTAGGTCCGCCGGTGTTTAATGACAAACTCGCTAATGTTTAAAGGTTGGAGACAAGTTCGCTTCTTAAGCACTAAATGGGCAAGCATGTCGTATAATTTTCTCTTTGTATGAAAAATTTACTTATAAACATACATAAATTATTTGAAGTATATGCAAACATGGTCTTGGTGCGTTTTACATGAATATTATGCTCACGCCTAGAACTCTCCTCTTACCAACTTTCTTGAAGTAGAGTTGGTATAACTTCCCTAAAGACATAGCCCCACCCTCTCAACTATCTTTCCACTAGTCGTTCTCTATTTCTCTTCACTAAAACCATGAAATAAATTTTGAGACTTACATATCCATTTGTATTTATGTACTAAAACATAATAAAGGTCGAAATTGTTCAGTTCATTATGATTATAAGCTGATTATTTTCACATCCATCTTGTATTTCTTGAAACGTTTATGTTATTTGAGTGGTTGAAACTTTAAGTTATCTTATAGATGACAATAGTAGAAAGGAAACATGATAATGTTTGGAAGGGAATATCAATTCAATTTATTAGTTACTGCTGACCTCGTAAAACGGATCTTCCACGTGACCAATAGGGAGCAACTTCACATGTATTCCTCCATGCACACGGCACAAATGGTTAGAAGTATATGGCCGAAGAGCCTGGCCTTTGCAAGGTAAAGTAACTTCATAACTCAAGTATATATATTCTCCTCCCTCTTTATGATAAAAGATCCGGCAGTTGTTGCCACCAAAATACGATAGTCTACCATCGACTAACTTGATCATCAGAGTGTATGTGGTCGCTACCATTCTCACTAGGAATGGCCATATACTTCTGACCGTTTGTGTCATGTGCATACAAGTGGAGTTGCTCTCTGTTGGCCAAGTGGAAAGTCCGTTTTACGAGGTCAACAGTTATCATTCTTTGAAAATCGAAAGTATGCATTTTCATGTTATTCAACGTAAGACGTGATTGTTGACATTGTTTTTTGGTTCGACGTTGTAAATAGATTCCAACTCCTTTCACGTCTAAGCTTAAGACTCCTGCATATTTGAACAAATCGTAGAAGTACGTTACCTTCTCCGACAGTGGGTAAGGTGATCGCAAGCACTCCAACAGTTAAGTCAGTCAACTCATATATTTTATTGTGTATGAACAGAAGATGTGAGCCATAAGTATGCGTACAGGCACCAGGTTTTAAAGAGGAAACAAAATGAGAGTCAAGTTACAAGTTGAGATCGTAAAGTAGCATTACCTTCAAAAGAGATTAGTATGGCTTTTATAGTAGAAGAGATGAAGTGGTTATGAATGAAAGACGTGCAAACCCCATTTTAATGTCGACATGACATCCTCCATGTATCAGTTCTGCAGTCCTAGCTTCAAAGGACATTTAATAATTCTAAAAAGCGAACACTCTATTGCCAAAGTTTGACATTTGAAAAGTAGATTAACAAGTTAACTGTGAGACATCTGTTACATAGAGATTACATCAATCAAATGCTTAAGATTTTGTACGAGAGATCTCCTAGAAGAGGATCTTGTACAAAAGATCTCTTGAAAGAGGTAAAGAATTTGTGGATTTGAAGGCTATCGCTTCGATAATAGGCTGTAACATGTCATGGCATGCTTCACCTGTGTCATGGATGTTACCTCAATGAGGTGATAACACTATTTCGACTAACTCTATTTAATGGTCTCGATTAGGTCAGGTAAGTCGGTGACATGGAGTGCCTGAGTTTACTACTTGTGATCAGTGATTGGATCCTCATAAGATGAGGTATAACAATGATAATAACCTAAATCTATGACAATTAGTCTCTAATCTATTGATTTTGCAGCAAATTAGTCAATTGATAATCAAAAAGGAACAAATTGGACATCAACCTTTCATTATAATTATACAATCAATAACAACTACTCAAGTTGTCCAAATATTCATTAAATTATTCCGTGACCCACAAATATCCAACCAAATGAATCTATATTTAGGCTATGGTCGAGCTCCGCTTTGGGTAGAAAATGAGTTTTGTAATAATAATTTTTTGAATAATGTATGGTAAAAAAATAGAGAAAATTTTTTAATTTACGTGTATTTTATTTTATTGAAAGAATATGTAGTTGAAAATGAGTATGGGATTTTTTTTTTTTTTTTAAGAAAATAGAGTTCAATCATAACCTTAGTTTCCGCGTGACCCACCGAGACCATGAGTAGGTCCGCCGGTGTTTAATGACAAACTCGCTAATGTTTAAAGGTTGGAGACAAGTTCGCTTCTTAAGCACTAAATGGGCAAGCATGTCGTATAATTTTCTCTTTGTATGAAAAATTTACTTATAAACATACATAAATTATTTGAAGTATATGCAAACATGGTCTTGGTGCGTTTTACATGAATATTATGCTCACGCCTAGAACTCTCCTCTTACCAACTTTCTTGAAGTAGAGTTGGTATAACTTCCCTAAAGACATAGCCCCACCCTCTCAACTATCTTTCCACTAGTCATTCTCTATTTCTCTTCACTAAAACCATGAAATAAATTTTGAGACTTACATATCCATTTGTATTTATGTACTAAAACATAATAAAGGTCGAAATTGTTCAGTTCATTATGATTATAAGCTGATTATTTTCACATCCATCTTGTCTTTCTTGAAACGTTTATGTTATTTGAGTGGTTGAAACTTTAAGTTATCTTATAGATGACAATAGTAGAAAGGAAACATGATAATGTTTGGAAGGGAATATCAATTCAATTTATTAGTTACTGCTGACCTCGTAAAACGGATCTTCCACGTGACCAATAGGGAGCAACTTCACATGTATTCCTACATGCACACGGCACAAATGGTTAGAAGTATATGGCCGAAGAGCCTGGCCTTTGCAAGGTAAAGTAACTTCATAACTCAAGTATATATATTCTCCTCCCTCTTTATGATAAAAGATCCGGCAGTTGTTGCCACCAAAATACGATAGTCTACCATCGACTAACTTGATCATCAGAGTGTATGTGGTCGCTACCATTCTCACTAGGAATGGCCATATACTTCTGACCGTTTGTGTCATGTGCATACAAGTGGAGTTGCTCTCTGTTGGCCAAGTGGAAAGTCCGTTTTACGAGGTCAACAGTTATCATTATTTGAAAATCGAAAGTATGCATTTTCATGTTATTCAACGTAAGACGTGATTGTTGACATTGTTTTTTGGTTCGACGTTGTAAATAGATTCCAACTCCTTTCACGTCTAAGCTTAAGACTCCTGCATATTTGAACAAATCGTAGAAGTACGTTACCTTCTCCGACAGTGGGTAAGGTGATCGCAAGCACTCCAACAGTTAAGTCAGTCAACTCATATATTTTATTGTGTATGAACAGAAGATGTGAGCCATAAGTATGCGTACAGGCACCAGGTTTTAAAGAGGAAACAAAATGAGAGTCAAGTTACAAGTTGAGATCGTAAAGTAGCATTACCTTCAAAAGAGATTAGTATGGCTTTTATAGTAGAAGAGATGAAGTGGTTATGAATGAAAGACGCGCAAACCCCATTTTAATGTCGACATGACATCCTCCATGTATCAGTTCTGCAGTCCTAGCTTCAAAGGACATTTAATAATTCTAAAAAGCGAACACTCTATTGCCAAAGTTTGACATTTGAAAAGTAGATTAACAAGTTAACTGTGAGACATCTATTACATAGAGATTACATCAATCAAATGCTTAAGATTTTGTACGAGAGATCTCCTAGAAGAGGATCTTGTACAAAAGATCTCTTGAAAGAGGTAAAGAATTTGTGGATTTGAAGGCTATCGCTTCGATAATAGGCTGTAACATGTCATGGCATGCTTCACCTGTGTCATGGATGTTACCTCAATGAGGTGATAACACTATTTCGACTAACTCTATTTAATGGTCTCGATTAGGTCAGGTAAGTCGGTGACATGGAGTGCCTGAGTTTACTACTTGTGATCAGTGATTGGATCCTCATAAGATGAGGTATAACAATGATAATAACCTAAATCTATTTTAAATGTATTTAGACTTTCCTTGGGGCCCATTGCTCCCTTCTAGATATTACTTGTATAAAAATAACTAAATTTAATAATTTCGAAAAATCTTCTTATTTTGTTTTACTCTTCTCCATAATTGATAAACTACTATTGTAAAAATGTTCATTAATTTCACCAGTATCTCTACATTGTTAATTCTAACAACTTTGACTAGAAAATATAAAAAAAACTATTGCCTAGATGCACCAAAGCACTTGCCGTAAATATTGCATTGCTTTAACATTTGATTAAAAAAAAAAAAAAGACACACACGCACACATTGAAATAAAAACAAACGGCCGAAGCGTGACGTTTGTTTGATGTATTAGCCTTTTTTGTTTTGATTATGCAAAGAAGTAAGTAATTGATTTCAAAACAAACAAAACACAAAGAATAAACAATTTTCTTGGAAGATCTTGAATATCTTAGAGCAAATGTTTAGTGCTTCATTTAATAGTCAAATATATTAAAATTTATTGGGCACGTCGAATTAGACCACACAAAAATTAAGCTTCTGTTCGTTGCACGTCTTATCAAAAATGAGAATGAGAATTCCTACCGTGGGCACATTTCTTACAGAAAAATGTGAGATGAGAGTCAAAGCATTTATGGCAATTGGGCTCTAGAAATGACTATATTTTTTCGAAAATGGAGGAAAAAATGTGCAACAAACATGGGCTAAGTATCTAATTAAAGTAATCATATTATCTGCAGAGCATTTTTTAATTTTTCATACAAAATAATATTATTTGTATCTTCTTAATTTAAAACCTGATGATATAATTCAGAGCGAGGGGACCAAGAGGTGAGTTTTTAAATGTTTATTAATTTTAAAATAAAATAGTTGAGAGAAAAAAGAAAATCTTGTGAACAAATTATTTCAGTGGCAGATAAAACTGATAAACATTGACTGGTAAGAGAAGGGTTGATTTATTATATTATTACAAATACTACTTCACATGACATTGAATTTTCTATAGACAAGTGTACCAATATATTTTACCCCAATCACATGGATCAATTCATAGTTTTTAAATATAATTCAAAGTAGGATTGCATTAAGAATTTATTAAACATTAATAAGATAGACATTGTTTGAACAAATCTAAGATAAATTTCCCACCATCATCAGTATAACTACTTATACTTTTATTAAATATAAAATTGAAAAGACTAAATATAGAACCAAGAGTAAAAGTCTTCGAACATGTTGACTATGTTTAAATGTTACATTTAATAAGTAACTTATTTTTATTTTATTCTTTTTTTTAGTCTGTGCTTTTTCATAAGTTGCTTACATTTTCAATTTATTTTATTTTCAAAAATAGAGCGTTTACCCTTATTAAGCTTAGCCGAACATACTCGTATGTGTCAACTTGAGCAACTCATGTTTTCGTGCTCTAATATGGTTGTCACTACCATGTTCAAATGGAAGAACTTTAACGCGTGAGATCATAATTTTTTTGTAATTAGTCACTCATTTATGATACAGGCAAACCTTATTGACTCTAACTAGAATTAATTGTCTAATAAACTAATAAATTGATTCGATTGATAATTTATTTATTATTTTCTTTTTTCTCAATAGAAAAAGCATATCATATTTTTAATTGTGGTAGAGAAGCCACCCCTAACAACTGGAGAGAAGAATACTAAAAAAGAAAAATTTTAAATAACTTGTTTTACTTTTAAATTTATTACATTAAAAAATGTATTAGGTAACTCAGTTACATAATTAGAAAACAACTAAAAACGTTAAAAAATTTAATCAAGGCCCCACTTACTAGCCCACCAAGGGAGAACTATAATTTCATTCTATCTCAAATCATTTAAATCACATTATGCTAAGAAAAAATATAATAAAACAAAATTTTACGTAGGTGTGGAAAGTGGAGGCAACCACCCGTCGGCTTGACTCCGCCCCAGTGGTTCACGTAAAAGAGACGTTCTTCGACTTGCACGAGCTGGCTCGTAAACGAGTTGAGTGGCGTGAAAGGTGGCCTAGGCGAGCCTAGTAGATAAAAATCTCCATGCATGGTTTTCAGCCTTGTATTTGGAAAATTAATTAATGGTAGATACCATGGCATCTGTCATTTCTTTTCTTAGGGGAACATACGGTTTAATTTGGACGATGTATAACAAATTTTCATTCAATTCAAACCACTTAAAGTGGTTTGAAATGTTTCCAAACAAAACGTTGGATAATTATGTGGCTTCACAAGTACACAGATTGTAATAAATAATAAAGTGGTTGTCTAAGTTCAAATGTCGTCCCACGGGAAATAATTATTTATTGTTAAATTTTATCCTAAATTTAGCTTCAATCTCAATTAATGTGGCGACCTATTAACAATTCAAGAATTTATATTATAACAAAAGCTAAACTAAATTATTTTAATTTAATCTATGCTCACTTTTGTGAAGATTTATGAATGCACCTAGCTCAATTAACATTGATTCAATTCAACATCATTCAACGCATTTTTCATAGGTATTAATGATCGAATTAACCAATTAAAATTAATAGTCTTTCTCAACCAAAACTAATCATATTCACATGTTCAAATTTATTATATCATTGCGTAAATTTATATACATATAAATGTATTAATTAGCAAAAATTCAGTCAATTGCATAGACTATAAGTGTATCTCTCGATCCCTTATCGAAATATAACTTATTGCATGAATAAAAATATTTTTTCTCGATATCAATACTGTCCCTCATTCAAAAGGGGGAAAAAATTTGTTGTATAAATAATTGAGTGTCAACTAAACACACAATAAACAATTAATACTTAAAAACAAAGTTGTATGAAATCTTTCGAATTAAATCAATATTAAATCTAAGAGTATGTTTGATTGCAAGTATGAAATTCATATGAAAAAAAAAAAATTTCAGGTAATTGAATTGTCTAAAAATTATTTACATAAAAATTATCAATTAAATATGTTTGATTCATTTTATTTTCAACTCACGTATGTTATACTTGTTCATTTTCATTTGTAGGTAGATGGGAGAGAAAGAAGGAGTGAAATACTAGGAAAATAAAAACCTGCGCCCGCCAGAGAAAATAATTTCTTTGTTTTCAAGGAAAATATAATCACGTAACCAAAAATAGAAAAATAAAAACCTGCCCCTGCTAGAGAAAATAATTTCCTTGTTTTCAAAGAAAATATGGTCACGTAACCAGCGGTACGGAAATATTTTTCATAAAAAAATATAAATCAAACAGCACAAAAATAAGAATTTGAAAGAAAAATGATATTTTTCATAAAAATATTGACAGTCAAACGCACTTTAAGTTACATTATTCATCCTAACATTCAATTATCTAGCTAATCATAATTAAGGAATTGAACAATAAAATGTTTAAAATTTAGAAGTATCTGAAAAATAAAATTAAATGCTCCATTTTATTGATCATTTTAATCAAGGGTCTACTATTGGTCAAGTCTATTTGTGCTAAAAAAAATTACAAAACGAGCCGTCAGATCAGAATTTTCCTCTATACCATTCCATACTCGTCAATCAACACGTATTGGAAGTGAATGAAATCAAGGACAAATAATCTTGTGGCCTCCACAATAGACCACATCAAACAGTACAAATTCCAACCGAGAAAACTCGATCGACCGCAAAAGATAATTCCGGCTAGCTCCAAAGTCAGTCAGTCAGAACATATTAACCAATCACGAGCTGTTAGAATATCGTAATTCTTCGATAGGTCCATTTCTTGATTCGAACAAAATAATACACATAAGATTACATTATTTAGTTTATGGTACACGAATTTCGTCATAAATAACACGCAGGCCTTCAAGAAAAAGCATGCTTCCTAGTGTACACTGCAATCCTTTAATGACTTTTAGCTCAGGAATCTCTCCCGTGTTCATCAAGAAATTGCAACAGTGAAAGCTAGCTAGCCATTACCTGATTCATGGTCGTAAAATTTTAAATAAAATTGAGAAAAAAATAAAATGACACCCCGAAAAGATACATCGCTGTCAAAAAGGAACAAAAACAGGACATGCAAATAGAGTTCTACATAAAATGCCCACCTTGTCTTTTCAAACTCGTTTTATTTATGATCCGACTTGTCCTCGTCAATATCCTCATCGTCCTTCATGTACTTCTCCTGCACTGCAGCAACTGTGAATTGCTATTTCAAGGAAAAACAATCATCAACTGGAGAAATAACTCTGAAATATATCATTACTAGCTTAATCCAAATGGCTAGATTGGACAAGAAGAATCAATTCTAGAGAAAAAGAAATCTGATATATATATATATATATACACACACACACTAATACTAGCTTCATCCAAGTGGGCCATCTGGAAAAAAATAAAAATCAAGTAGGTATATCAATCGGCCAAAAGCACAAATCTCTCTCTCTCTCTCTCTCTCACACACACACGCGCGCGCGCGTGCACACACGCACACACACACATATATATATGAAATGTAACATTAAAGAAGCATAACATATTGGTCCTTAATAAATCAGAGATCAATTACTCGTCAGGCTCCTCCACATAATCCATCAACTAAAAGCACTTGATTGCCAGAAACTTGTGTTAGGCTAGCTGTTCATTCTTCCAACAATTGCTAATTTAAGCTTGACGCAGAACTGTTCCAAAAGTACAAGGTCAAGCATTTTATAAACTACATGTCTAATCATGAATTGGGAATTACCAAATGCAGCCACATAAGTTTTAGAAGGTTTGAGAAAATGAAAGTGAAATGTGCGATCAAACAACAAAAAGAATGTGAAGACTATTAAATAAACGAGTAAATAGTTGCACGATAAGACATCCACACAGAAGGATATCTATAGTAATCCCAATCCACTGGACCGACTGCAATTTTGCTGAACTCAATTGCACTTGCATCCATACCAGCAAATATATACCCATTGCTCTTGTCAATTAGTTTAACTAGATTGCCAACACTTTCTTTATCCTGAAAAACCAAGTACGACTCAGAACTGTAGGATAGATAGTTAGCATATACTTGTTAACACCACGCATAGATTTGAAGATGCCTGAATATCTAAAGTCGTGAAGTTGACGAGACCGTAATCTTCGATCACCTCGCACAGCTCCTTTGTAAGCTTTCTGCACCAAGAAAAAGGTAAATATTACCTAGAAAGTAGCAAATTCAAGGATGGGCAGATTATCATGAAAGACCTTAACATGGGAACAGAGAAGAAAAGGAAACTGCTATTGGGGAAGAGAAGGGGTGGGGGTGGAAGATGGTGGAATTCATGTATAATTAATCCTTGCCCCTTTAGATTCTAATCTCATTAATTAAGTAGATGATACAAGATGCACTAGCGTCCTAATTTAGTCCAACAAATTCATGTCAAATTCACTCCAAGAAGTACATGAAATGAAAACCAAGATATCTGAAACGGTCCTGCACTATACTAGATAACACAGAGGAACTTCAACGTCAAACTCCACGTCTTATTATTGTGGTAGAACAAATTCATGGCATATAAAGTAAATATCACTTAAATGTGTCATCAAGGAGATTTGTAGTCTGTATACATTGTGTGGCTACAAACTTTAATTACAGATATCGACTCTCAAATAGCTTAAGCTTTTTGATGAAATGGTTTAACAAGGTATCACATCATTTAAAGGCCCTAAATTACGTGCTCTTTTGTTAAGGCCTTAAAACCTACAAAGAGGGGCTTCTGCAACATATGGGCTGAATTGGAATCACAAGTGGCACTGAAATGCATTTTATATGATGGTGGCCCTTCGGGTATTGAATATGCACAAACATATCCAAAGATTGGTTGCTCAGCTGATTGTTACGTTTTCCCGTATTCTGTGTGAAGGCAATTGTGTGGTATATTTGTTTGCTTCCTCATAAGGTTCTTTTCCTGTAGATGTCCAATTGATCCCGTCTTATGATGTTATGCAAAAATGTTTGGACTTCTTGTGCTTCTTTCTTTTCGATGATTATTTTAAGCTGTCCTTGTTTTTGTATTGGACTAGTAAAGGCTAAGTAGTGGACATATTTTTTCCCTTGAAGTCAGTCTTGTAATTTTGTTGGAGGACAAGACTAGTCCCTCCCCCCCCAACCAAAAAAAAAAAAACTTCATTCTTTTCTTTCAGATTTAATATCTTGTTCATGGTTTGAGAAAATGTTTTGTCAATAAAGTCCATGAAAATTGTGTCCGATATTTTTATGAGAAATCAATCAAACAAATATTTGACATGTTAAAAACAAATCTTATAACATGTTTGGGACAGATTTTTCCAAGTGAAAATTGATCCCACATAATGTGCAGTTGAAAATAATTTTAGGAAAAAATGATTTTCCAAAACTCTCCTAAACAAGCTCTAAAGTCTCTTGACATTTTTAACTTTTATTGAGGTGAAAAGATTCAAAAATTCAAAGCCCAAGACAAATGGTTTTCATTGAAGAGTAAAGAACAAAGAAGAATACCATACTCTAATCAAACTTTTGGCTCTCTTGTGGTTCTTAATTAGGCTCAAGGTCTTTACTTAGCTCATAATTTAAAACTGCAGCTTCAAATCCTAGTGAACTATCCAAAACTCGTGACTTAAAAGTCACGAATTCATTGGGTATTGGTCTGAATTATTGGGATTTGGATTATGAAGGTTTATTGGATCCTCTTGGTAGCATGCTTACATTAATGGTAGTATGGTATTTTACATGACCTGACTCACAAAAGAACTTTGAAAATTAGCAACTAGTTCAACAAACAGTGGGAAAACTATTTAAATCTCTAGGGATATGTGCTTCCATACAGAGAGGGGAGGCTAGCACACCGACATAATCAATCTGCGTGAGTTTAATTGGGGTTATTGAACATTTGGCCCGCCCTCATGTGGTTTTTAATTAGGTTTACGATCTTTAAATAGCTCATAGTTTTAAAATGTAGTTTCAAATCTAATGAATTGGCCCAAAACTAGTCACTTGGCTAGTCACAAGTTGATTGGATCCTGGTTTAAATTATTGGAACTTGTATTATGAAGGTCCATTAAATCCCGTGGGTAGCACCATCACTAAGGTAGTATGGTATCTTACATGACCAGAGTTGCAACAGAATTTGAAGACTAGGGCAACTAGGGCAACACATTGGAGGAAGCTATTTAAGACTATAGGGAAGTGTGCTTTCATACAGAGGAGAGTGTAGGCTATCACACAAACAACCAATTTGCATGAGTACTCATTAAGGCCTTTTTCCTTCATGAGATGAGGAAGCCATACCGTAAACCAAAAAAATATCAAAAGATTATAAACATGTAAAATAAGTTATAATAAATCAGAAAAATCTTCAAATTTTATAATATATCAATTTAAAGTGTGTAAACAAAAAATAAAAAATAAAAAAATAAAATCTATAAGGTAAAAAAATTATTATTTTAGTTGGTGGGGGGCAGCGGATTATTCCTCAAATAGGTCTATGACAAACATGATTTTTTAATGTTTTAAAGGTAGTGAGCTAATACAAAGTGAGTCAACCAGAATATTTATGTTTTGTCAGTCACATTCGAAGCAAATTAACTAAGTCTACACAATTAAGGAGCATGGGCCTCACAAACCTTGAGGCAGTGCTGTAAGGCCTGTGCCTCACATAAATGAGGTGTATGCTCCAAAAACTACTTCATAATAAGTGTCATGAGGTTTTTTTGCTCTTCTCATTCTTAAGCGAGCCTCAATTCCGACCTGTATAGGGATTTTAAAACTATAAGTCCTATTCAAGTATAAAAACACCTTTGATCTAGATTATTACTTTATTCCAATCTAAGAAAGATGCTCATCCATGTGTCGCCATCTTGGAAGTGATATGAGAATATTGAGTGGTTGGAAGGAGCACGCTACAAGAAATGTAAAGAGAGATCTCGCCATGATTGGATAACTTCCTCTTCCCGTCACGTATTAGATTGGATTATAGTAACATGAGTTGATTAGCTTGGTTATAAATAAAAGCATTTTCTTTAAAGCAGAACTTCCTTGTTTGTTCTATGCTTTTGGGTTCCAAAACCAATATTAGCAGCATGCTAGCATGGCATCACCAGCACAACTCCTATACTTTCATAGTCTTCCTAAATATCATAAAAACTTTCTTTCATTACGCCATAATCTCTTGGCAAATCAATTTACTATCTCTTTCTCAAATTTAGCAATTATAAATGATACCATGCACCAATCAGGAGAACATTTTTGTTCCTACCAGTCCCTTGGTAGAACTACATGATCCACATGATTTACCATTACAAAGACTGCCCAATGTAGCAATGTGTAACATAATATCATCTAAGTAACAAACATTTCCATCTAAACAATAATTCAAGGAGATGAAAATAGTATTCTCCAGTACAACCAAAATTCTTTGATAATTATTGTGGCTTTGTAAAAGAATCAGATAGAATTCATACCTATACCTAGCAGAACGAGGATCCTGATCAAGATGGTGCTGTAAATAAGATAAATCTTGCACATCTGTGTAAAAGTCGAGGTTGAAAGCTGCAAAACAGGCAATGAATGAGATCAAAAAGTACCAAATTTTCAATATCAAAATATGAGCATTTTAAGCAAAAAAAGGATGAGCTAACCAAGCTTCCCATAGTTTTCAATAAGATCAATCTTAGACAAAACATTGACATGAGGAAGTTCCAAGTGTAGCATGGTTGACAAAGAAAGAAGCAATGCGCTAACATACTTCCCAGGATCACTGCAAAGATGGGCGTCAACTAAGTGCACTGCAGTCAACTGCAAAAAGCGGAGAAATTCTGTTGAGAGACTGATAATAGAGATAAATTTACATTCCCAACAAAACTTCCTGGTTGAGTTTCATGGCGAAGAAACAAATTGATCATTTCAAAGAAAAAACTCATACCCTGAGATTTAACTTCTTTATGAGTTTCATAATAACTCTTTTTGCACTTTCATGAAGGAAAAAGAGTTCGACTTGGCCAGGGAAATCAAATAGTAGATAGTGATCTGCAAAATAACGTCCATTTTGAGATGCTATAATAAAAAAATAAAAAAATTGTTACATTGGCTGAGAACTAAAAACTAAATTACTGAGAATATAGATAGCGCATTCAGGCATGACATCTAACAGCATATGGAGTTCACAGAGAGCCAAATGAGCAAAGAAATAATATGGATTTCAGATGGACATGTATACTATAACAAAAAATGCTTTAGTTTCTGCACTCTTCAACATTTAATGCAGTAGTGTACTAAAAAAAACTGTCTACCTTTGGCATCGTATATGCAGATTGCGTAAGCTAATGGTTCCTGTGTGGATTTTGAAAGACATGTTCAAAAACTATATCAGGTCAATTATCAGTAACAATAGATCATTCAAGGAAGCATATTTTGTCAATTCTAGCAATTTTTTCAGTTTTATCTTGGTAAACATTATATCAGGTAATTATCGGTAGAATGTTAATTCTTTTCCTACTCTCGAATGAACCGTTCGCTTGCAAAATTTACTTTTGATCGGGCGAAGTGTGAATAAACAAAAGGATGGTTAACCTGGTGCTGGATTTTTATAGAATATACTGGTATAATGCCGTTGGGCCAAATCCTACCAAAACTAGATTTAATATTGTCCAAATACTATCAAACTCAGCAAATTTTAGCCAAGGCCTGAGCTCATCTAATACCCATAATCTGTTGTTGGAAGACATGAGGAACATAGGGATCCTCAGGAACTCTTCCAAGTTTCACCCAGCTTGTATCTTGTAATTGAAACCATCCTTGTATCACTCAATACACTCAAGACTGAATTATTGAAATGAAAAACTACAGAGTTTTGAAAACATCAGTTTTCTACTTTTTTGACTAATAATTTAAGAAGAGATAATGTAACAATTCAAGAATTGAAAAAGAAAAATTGCATCTTCTAGGATAAAAAGGTATTCCTAGTATATCCTTTTCTTAGAATAATTCTATTTTTTATTTAAAACTTTTTCTTTTCTATGAAAAAGAATGTTACCAAGAAGCAAACAATACAACCTTAAATGCACAAAGAGAACTGGTGCGAAATCCCAAATGCTTCTTTGTGTTTGGGGGTATTTGCAACTTCTGCCATTAGATGAGTGAGTGCGCTGTATAACAAGACATTGTTTATTAAGTGCATTGGTTCTCTACCTTTCCTTCGTAACTAATTATTGGTCGAAAATACACAGAACATGTACCAAAAATATAATAAAAAAAATAAAAATAAAAATTAACAAAAATTAGATGCAGTAACAACCTTTGAGCAGGGGTTTCAATTTGGATTCTAACCAGTCAATATTTCTCTCCAGATAATCCATGCAATACACGAGACCTGTAAGACGTTATAAAACATCCTTCAGAACAACGAATCACCTTACTTGGCACAACCTCATAAATTATCAAAATAGTAGTAAGGGATATTGATTATACAGAAATCCTGAAAATGTATAGTATTTGAAAATGTAAAATAATATATTGAAAATCAAAAAGATACACTCAACAGTCGTTACCTCCATTGGGACCAAGGGAATGCTCAGCCATTACATCGCTGAGTTTAATGAGATCCTCAATATTTATAGCACATTCATATCTTTATAACATAAGGAAATAACTTAAACACAGCACAGATAACAATTTAATTAAGTTGAAAACAATAATCACAAATTGGATACGGCAAAGCATCATTGGCGGGATCCAAATTAATAACTGTAACTTTCCTGCACTCAGGTAAAATATCAAAAATTACAATAGGATTATTGAGAAAATACATAAAATTGTGAAAGAGTTAGTCTTACCGTCCGATGAGTTGGAGGAATTGGGACATGCCGTTGCAGTAAGTAGTCTTGCCGGAGCCCGGCGGCCCTATCACAACCTGACCGAAAACCATAATCTTTTTCGCTTTTTAGGGATTTTCCGAGATTTGTAATGATTTCAGCTAATTTTCAATAGGAATTACAAGAAAAATTTACGGAATAGGATACAGCCAGCAAAACTCTTAAACCCCTTAGAACCTCAAAGAAACAAATAAAGGGCTTTGCTTTCAGAATAAAAAATATAAACAGGGGAATTGGGAAAAACGAGGAATTGGTGGAAATTTAAATATTTGGGGCATTCCGAGAATCGAACTCGGGACCTCTCGCACCCAAAGCGAGAATCATACCACTAGACCAAATGCCCTTTAGATTTTACAGTTTTACTTTTCAATTTTGATATACTATTTAAAAAATTTCCCATTTTTATCTATTTGTAATTTAATATAATATAATCTACACTTTTAATTTAGCAACCTGACTTTTTATCTAACCAATGATCCTTTTTTAACTTTTCCCTCTTAAATATTTTCACTTCTGTCCATTTATAATTTAAGCCCTTGTTTGGGCTCTACTAAAATCAAATTTTAGGAAAAATGTATTTTTTGGGAAAATGTGTGGTTAAAAAATAATGAAAGTTTTCGAATTGATGTGTAATATTATTTTATATAAAAAAATATAATTGAAAATAAAAAAGAGAAAAATGTATTTTAAATAAAATGAAGTCCAAACAAGGACCAAATCTTTTATGAACATGAACCAAACATAGCTATATTTCTGTCATCGCAATACTCTCAACAACTATTAATGTAAACATCCAATTATTCTTGACAACTCAACACATTATTGAAATGTCTATATATTTTTGACATGTTTTGTAGATTAACATAAATATTACAACATTAATATTTTATATAATTTTCGAGTCAATTGTTCCAATGGTCATTGAACTTAGGTCTATGTTTTTAGTTAGTCACTGAAATATAAAATGTCAAGTTTTGGTCACTGAACTTAAGTCCATGTATTCGATTGCTTATTGAAATTTAAAATGTCAAGTTTTAACCACTAAACTTTAAAAAATATTGTACATTACTCACCAAAAATTTAATATTTTTCAAAATTCAGAATTTATTCTAGTGAGTAACGTACCACATTTTTCAAAATTCAGTGATCAAAAATCGACATTTTAAATTTAAGTGAGCAATCGAAGATATGGACCTAAATTCAGTGACCAAAATTAGACATTTTAAATTTCAGTGACAAATCAAAGATATGAGCCTAAGTTCAGTTACCATTGGAATAATTAATTCATAATTTTCTATCTATCATCTAAGTCATAGTAGATTTTGATTTTAAAAATAGTAGATATAGCAGTTCATTTAAAATGAATTAATGACCATATAAATTTTAATTTAAATTAAGAACCTTTATATTAAAGGGTTCTGTGGCAATATGTCTTCAACATTTGAGCAAGTGGCAGACCAGTTTTCAACCATTTTTTCATTGCAATTTTGTCCTCAATATTTTATTAATTAGTAATATTCGTTCTTTCCATCCAATTTGACTGTTAATATTGCATAAAATGCCAAATTCGATCGTTAAACGAATAGAGAATAAAAGAAAGCAAAAAAAAAAAGCCTAAAAAGGAAAAAGAAAGAAATAAATTTAAGCCACTATTTGGTGGGGGCTAAATTTAGATTATTCATAGATTTTGATAAAAATTGATGAAATGTATGATCAAAAAATTGTAAATTTCATGAATATGTGGTTAAAATCAATCATTGATTTTGATCTCCGTTAAAAATCTAAATTTTAGTTTCCACCAAACATGGGTTAACTAACCAAAAGACCAATAAAAGAGAGATGGCCGAAAAGACCCAAACACATACATTTTATGTAAGTGTCATGTCTTAAGTACAATCAACTTTGAACATAAGCACTTTCAATATATAATTGATGTAATTTTATGACAAATCTATTATTTAATTAATATTTAATTAAATTAAATAATAGAGTCCGTTGCTTCAAATCTTAGTAATTTGTTAGTTACAAAGAATTGTGATTGTGAAATACAAATTACATATGGTTGAATCATAAATCATTTGTGATCGTAAGTAATGATAAGATACAAATATCGTTATTATAGATAGACCATCACGTGTATCATTTCTTACTTGTGAAGTAAGTAGCTGATCTCACAAGTTAAAGTGTGGTGACATTTAAATGAACACGTGGATGTTAAACATTGGAGATCTGTTGGGAGGTTTCACATGAATAACTATCTGAGTGTCAGTAATTAATCTCTAACATTTGGTAGTGGAATTGGTCCTTTGACTTAAAGTTATCAGAATGCCTTATATGAGAACAGTCATGATTTGTTGAAGTTGGATGTTGCTCTGTCAAGGGTCACTAATACTGTATCGTTTGGGTATGTCAAGAATCATATGAAGGTTGTGAATGACCAATAGATGATAGATAGTAAGATATTATGATCTATATTTTATTCAGTTAAGTTGATAATAAAATTCTTGACCAAGATGTACTCATAAATCGAAAATGAGTTTTTGACTTATATTGATATAATAGTGGAATAAAAGATATGATCGATAATCGAGACTGACAACTTCCAAATCTCATAATTAATCAGATTATATTGATGAAGAGATTATAATTTCACGATAAATGAACAAGTTTGATTTTGTCATACCACGTGACATTTTTTCGTCACATGTATTGTCTTGACACATTAGTAGATGTCAATTTGGGACAACAAATGTAAATTAGTGATAAATTAAAAAGAAGTATTTTAATTTATCGATTTGATTAGATCAAAATAATAATTTGCATCGTTACGTATTGTGATTGGGACAAACCTAATGGATCACACACAAAATGAAAACTAGAAGAATGAGATTTACCAATTAGTTAATTGATAAGTGTTGGATAATTAATTAACTGATTGTATATTAATATGCCCGAATTAATTAATTGGATTAATTAATTCATGAACGAAATTTAATTAATTGGATTGATTACATATTGGACCGAATTAAATTATGAGACTGGCCAAGCTCATTTGGATTTATATAAATAAGCTGCTAGGGTTTGAAAAAATAGTAGAGAAATTTCATATTCTTACTAGTACAAGAAAAGTAAAAACGCTGGTTCTCTTAATCTTGTTTTCTATGTAGATTTTCATTGAAAGCTGGACAATTTGACAGCTGTGGACTTCGAATCGTGATTGTTGGAATTCAAGAAAAGCAAAAGAATTTATAGAATTCAACGAATGTTTGTTGGGAATTGAAATATTGTTTAAATTCCCCTATCCATGATTCAGTAAATTGCTAACATCTTCTTTCCTTTACCCTCACAACCTAATGCCTAAGTCCCTGCCACCACAAACGACGAAAAGCCCTCACTATCGATGACTTTACTAAAATCGAAAGCTTCTTCTTTCTTTTTCCGTTAATAAATTCCCTTGCATTTGAACAGAATAGAAAAAGAAATGTGGCAAATGGAATTGTTCCTTTGAAATTTTCAGTCTTCCTTTTTCTTTCTCTTTTCATTTTCAAATCTAGTTTCCATGCTTTTCCCACCTTTTCTTTTTGGTTTGTTGGAAATAATAATGGAACAATACCTTTTTGACTGATCACTTTCCTCTTTTTTCTCAAAAAAAAAAAAAAAAAAAAAGTTTGAACCCCAACCTTGAAGGCCTTCACTGCCCCGTTCCTAGAGTTTTGTAAGGGAGGTAAATCGCGAGTTGTGTCCCAGCAGGCCAGGGAACAAGAGCTGTCTGTACACTGCATCTACAAGGAATCCAATTCCATATTTTAGGAATCGAATCCCCACACTGCGGCTGCCAGCAAGACGTGAGATAACCTCACTCTTGTCCTTTGTACCACTGGGCTATGCCCCGAGGGGCACTTTCCTCTTTTTTCTCTCATACATATAAACAAAGGTTGTTGAGGAAATTGAACGTGTCAGAGTGAGGATGTAGCTAAAACGAAATTGAGAAAAACTTGAAAATTGAATACAATAACTTTACATGGAAAACCTCCATTTAGTTTAGGGGAAAAAGCATGGGCAAGTACAAACTGATTTTACTGTAGTATAAGGATTACAATAACTTCTCTCTAAATACAAAGATAAAATAATAAATAATCTTTATTTAAATAGGAGAACTAAAGTATGATGACAAAAAAATTTGTTCAACTCAATATCTACAGGTCCCATCTTAAATGGGGCGAGATTACTCGTCTAATGGGGTAAATGGGGCAATAACGGGATGGGGTCATTGCCCCAAAGCGATAGAGATGACAATTTGAATCGTTAAAATCGAAAATCGCGGTTAACCGAACCAATGGGGCGAAAAAATTAAACCGATGGTGCAATGGGACATATATGGTATTTGATTTTAATGAACCAATTCGTGGCAGTGCGGGTATGGTATTTACGCTCTTGAACCGAAACCGAACCGATTATCCACTTAAAAAAACCATTCTTTTATTAGGGATGACAAGGTTTAGTAAGAATGAAGTTGACGAAAAAGTACATTTTTTAATTTAAATCTTAGTTAAAATCATTTCGTATTAGGTAGTATCATTGTATTCTCTACTTACATTTCTTATTTACTATATATGAATCAATTTTGAGTGTTAACCTATGTTAGTAAGAATTGTGGGGAAGAATGAAGATTGAATATGACTTAAAGTTGAAACTTTGAACTATTGAGCATGAATCAAGTAACTATAATGCACAAGAATCAAGAATGAAGGAAAAGTTTAGTATTGTTATATTCATAATATTGTTTTTAAATTTGTATTTTGCAATTGGAATTTGGGATAATGTTTGCATTTTCTGTGGAATATTATATTTTTGTTTTCATTGACTCTCTTTTCATAAATTGTTTTTTATTAATTTGACGGATGAACCTATAAAAAATAATTTATTTTCGTGGTTATTAACCGAACCGAATCAAGTTGAACCGAGAATCGAACCGAACCGATTTACATGGTTATGGTGCGGTTATTGTATGACAAAAATTTGACGGTTCGGTGATGATTTTGGCTAAACCAAACTGTTGCCAGCCCTACAAAGCGAGTACAGAAAATATAGCCCCCTCTCTGTCCGTTTTAAAGTTAACTTCAAATTTAAGTTTTTCATTAAACCAAAATAAAATATTTATCATCATTTTTAAAGAGAGAATTAGTTCTTCTTAACAAATTAGAAAAGAAAGTAATAATATTTATTAACTAAAAACATAATAAATAAATAAATAATGAAAACAGAAAATGAATGGGGCGACAAATGGGACAGGGGACCTACCATTCCCCACCTCGAATATGTCCCATCCCGTCGATTTAAACTGGCATGGGGATGGGTAATGTGACTTAAAACATCATTAGTATCGCTCAAAAGACTTAAAACACCCTGCCTCGTTGCCATCCCTAAAGAAGTACTACAGAAAAACTAAAATTACTTTCTATTTTTATTTGTCCATTACTATTTTCTATCTATTATTAGTATAGCTCAAAAGACTTAAAACACTCTAAAATTAGAATTTACTCGTAGATGGGATGCCTTTACATTGCAAAAGACAATACCCTTAATGACGGAGTCGGCACTCAACGAGTCGGCATGGTCGCCCATGCTGGTTCCTTCAAAATTTACAGGTTGGAAACGCAATACCATTCACCAGTTGTCATGAAGGGTAGGGAATGAGATGAAAGGTTTGCCATTTTTTAAAATAGTGGGTCTTTTTTTAGGATTTACAAATATTAGGCCCAAATGCCTGCTACTAAGTTCTATAAGTATTGTATTTGCCGTAATTGAATTCCAAATGCAATACAATTATTCGACAATTGCAAACTATAAAGCAAATCCTATCTATGATTCTCACGTATCTCCATCCGTTGTAGTTGAAACCTGCCACTGACTATGACAGTGATGTGATAGTAAGTGTTAGCCTTCATTTGTTTTTGTTTTTTAGTTCATTTTTATGCCACTTTCATTTAGAACTTGAAGTCTTGAAATGATCTTTTACATGTATTGATCATTTGACTGGTGATTTAATATGTGAATTGTGATGATTTATGATTTATGGAAATTGAAATTTTTTTGAATCTGTGATATGTGATAAATGATAAATGAGGAATTTGTGATTTATGATAAATGACAAATTTGGTATTGGAAATTGAAAATTGATGATAGTTTAAAATTAAGTATAATTTACGTTTAATATGTGATTTGCATTTAATTTTCATACAGATTATGTAATGATTTTTCAACTAAAATGAATGTCTTAACTTAGTTCTTCTAGCGGTACATCTATCCCCAACCTATTGATTTAAATTTGCTCCTTTCATGATGATTATGTCGTAGTTAAGCTCTAAAATAGTCTAGATCATACAAACTTGTTAGTGTTGATTGGTTTAATTATTGCATCTACTATGTTCTCCTTGGTGTGTGCCTTTGACTTGGTTTTGCTTCCATCTTCTCCACCCTTGTACAAAATGATATTTACAAATATGTGTTTTGTCCGGAAATCAAAGGTTTACAATTTGCAAATGTACTTTTGATTGTCACAAATAAATTAATCTTCTCTTGTTCGCGCCCAAATTTCTCCATAAGCCTTTTTTTTTTTTTTTTTATCCACATTGCCTCCTTGCAAGCTTGTGTAGCAACCATGTATTCCGTTTCTATAGTGGACAACTATAGGTTGCAAATTGAAACTCTGCCTAAATCACCTTTCTGGAAATGTAAACTCATTCCTAGTAGTAGATTTTTATTTTATTTTATTTTATTTTATTATTTATTTATTTTTGGGTCAAAACCACCTACAAAACTTGAATCGGCATATCACTTAACAATACAATATAATCCTCCATAACATAATGCGTCATCTAGGTTTCTATAACACATCTCATAACCTTTTAACAATATTCTATATCTCCCTCTACTAGGATTCTTCATGTATTGACTATCCACTTCCATTGCTTGTGCATATATGCAGTCTTACAAATTTCATAGGGAACATTAAGTTTCTCACGACTGATGCATATAGTATTTAAGGCATTTTTAAGGTCTTTATATCTATCACTAACGAAGTTTAACAAGACCACAGCCAGCTGATCTTCTGATAAGTTCTAACCACAGTTAGCAAAGTCCTGGGGTCAATTTTGTAAATTTGTCCAAGTTCTCATCTAAGTCAACAGAAGGATCCATTTTGAAAGAAAAGAATTGTTTTAGTAAAAAGCATTTGTTTGGAATAGTTTTTGGCTCATATTGGGGCTTTCAATTTAGTCCACAACTCTTCAGCAGTTTTAATTGTTTGAAAGGTACAAGAAAATAGTGTTCCATGTTATTTCTTCTAACTCAGTTCTTTTTGCAACAAACATTTCAGCAGGCCAAGTATTATTTAAGGCTTTAGCACATTTTATTTGCATCAAGATAGCCCTCATTTTCTGGCTCCACATATTAAAATCTCCCCTTCCATCATACATGCTCACTTCAAACTTAGCAGTAGCCATGAAAAGATTCACCAAGATAGTTCACAGAACATAGATTTGAGTTTAAGAACACACAGGGACATACAACAAGAATACTATAGGCAGAACAGGGGATTTGGGGTCAGTGACCAATGCACATATATTATTTTCACAAAACAGTAAACACTTAACACTAAGTATAGAAGGTAGAATCACAAAGAACAGAGATGTCAATCCTATGCCTCAACTAACTTCTCCAGCAAGACCTTCCAATTGCACTCCTACTAGTGTTGTTATCTCAGATTCCCAAGACTTCTTGAGTCTTTGGACAAAGACCAGCCACAGTAGAATTTTGTTAGTGCAAGATAAATCAAGGGAAAAATTAGGAGACCCTACTGTAAATATTAATTATAGAATGCATGAAAGATCTCACCAATGAGTTTGATGAAACTCAATTTCCACCAACTAATGATTACTACAGGTTTCAGGAATCAGGTTTAATCAAGAAAACACAAAGCTCCAGTAGTCCAAGTTGCTCTGATACCACTGAAAAGTCGAAAGATACTAATATTAATCAAGATTCCAAAACCACAATTATGAACTGAAAATAAAGTGCAGAAAATAAAATGAACATGGAGAATTTTTCGGTTGAAGCCCCAGAGGTTTGGCGATCACTTCTAACGCCTAATCCCCTGTTGAGCATCCATTAAAATGGATAAAGCTCGGTTGCACTATAAAGTCCCAAAAACAGGTAGCTAGTATTCAATAATGTTCCAAAATATTACAAAGAAATAAGTCATAGAGACTTATCTTATGAAGAACAACAAAATCAGCCTCTATTCCATAAGGGAATCACACTAGATCACAAAAATCTCACCAAGAACATGAACTGACCTCTCTTGAGTTATTCAACATCAAGAACATATTACCCAGCATGTAACATTCCACTTAGGAACACAACAAACTAGCCACTACCGCATATAGGAAGAGGCCGAGATCATTAAGATCTCACAAGAAATCAGGCAAAACTCGAATCCCAAAGATTTGACTTAACTAAAGCTGAAATAGTACAACACCCATATGGATCTAGATTATTTCTTGATGATAACAGGTTTTAATTTTAGAAAATACTCCAAGAATCAAGTTGTAATCTCACTAAAAGAAAATGATTTTCTACGCATAGAGAGATGAGAGAGATGAAGGGATCCAATTCTAAGAACTAGTAAGAGAAGAGAGAGAAACTGCCTTTTTTTTTTTGGAGAGTGAGACGTGAAAGAGAGAAACTTTTTTGCAGGCTTGGAAGAAAAGTCTTTCACATATTAAATATGTATATTTCCCTAAAGATCTCATGGTTAGGTAAATAGAAGAATCTAGAATTAGATCCAATGGTTAGGAAATAAACACACGTCACAATCCAACCGTAGAGCTCCATTAATAAGGTGTTATTTCAGAAACACATTTTTCTTCTTTTTTAATTTTGGAACACTTTCTCAGCAGTCTCTCATCATAACACACATTTGATCAATCTGTCTATGTGTATCCTCTGATCTGCTATACATGACTTCTTCCCTGATGTGCATGTCATTAACTCGTCCTATAAATCTATCTAATCGTCTCTCCATAAAGTCCCTAACAAAGTCAAAAGGGATCAAACATGATAGGGCAGCGCAAAACTCTATTGTGACTTATAATTCACACACAATCATCTATTTCCTGTACTGTACCTCCCCCCCCCCAACTTAATGCAAGCAATACCATGAACTTATGTGAACTGTGCACTTAACCAACTATTCAAATGTATGGACAAAGATGACTAAACTAATTTAAACCCACAAAAACATGAAATTTTTTAACTAATGCATAAAAATTGAATAAATAAAAAGGAAGAAGATTAGGTTGTTCCCAACAATTGCTTGTTTATATTTAGCTTAACTTTGTTGTTTAGGCTATTTTAGATCATCTAGTGGCAGAACTATCTTCTCATTGGAATAGTCACCTCCCCAATAAGTTTTTAACCTCTGTCCATTGACCTTGGGTCACAACCTCCTTGAACCTTCGATGTTGATCTTGGGCCACCATCTCTTTGAACCTTCGATATTGATCTTGGGTCACAACCTCAACTGTGCCATATAGGTATACATTTACCACTTTGAAAGGACTTGACCTCCTTGATCTTAGTTTGCCTGGAAAAAGCTTAAGACGAGAATTGAACATGAGAACCTATTGCCCAACCACAAATTCTTTTTCTATAATGTGTCTATCATGCAATGTTTTAGTTTTCTCTTTGCACAGCTTTGCATTTTCCTGTGTCCCCAATCTAAACTCATCAAGCTCATTCAATTGAATGATTCCCTTTTTCCCGACTACCTTCATATCATAATTTAGCATGTGAGTAGCCCAGTATGCCTTGTACTCTAGTTCAACCGGTAACTGACATGTTTTTTCGAACACCAATTGATACAGAGATATCCCGATAGGAATTTTGAATGCATTGTGGTTTGCCCAAAGTGCATCATCTAACTTCTTTGACCAATTTGTATTTGATGCATTAACTGTAGCTTCTAGGATTTTCTTTAACTCTCTATTGGATATCTCAACTTGGCCACAAGTCTGCGGATGGTAAGGCGTTGCAACTCGATGTTTAACCCTTTGTTTTGCCAATAAAGCTGAGAATAAGTGGTTGCAAAAGTGTTTTCCTTCATCATTGATAATAGCCCACAGAGTACCATTTCTAGAAAAGATATTCTTTTTAAGGAATTGAGTCACAACCCTCCCATCATTTGTAGGTGATGCCATAGCCTCCACCCATTTAGACACATAATCCATAGCCACTAAGATATAATATTGACCATATGAAGAAGGGAATGGTCTCATGAAATCAATAGCCCAAGCATAAATTTTTTTTTACTTCCAAAATGCCATTAAGAGGCATTTCATTCGTTCTAGAGATGTTTCCTGTTCTCTGACAGTTATCACACTTACTTACTAACTGATAAGCATCCTTAAACAGAGTTGGCCAATGAAAACTTGATTATAAGACTAATGCTCCAATAATTAGTTCAGCTATTCTTCTAGTACACAATGACAAATGATTTGATCTGACCTTGTCTATAGAGAAATGGATCATCCCAAAAGTAGTACTTTAGATCTCTGAAAATTTTCTTCTTTTGTTAACTCAAATACTCTGGAGGAATAACAAAGCTGGCCTTGGCATAGTTGCATACCAAGGTCCTGACTTGATCTAAAAAGGTGTCCCGTCTGGAAACACTTCTTTAATTTCATCTGCAGGATCTTCTTCTTGTTCCTCCAAACGAGATAAATGGTCTACTACTAAATTTTCACTTCCTCTTCTATCCTTTATTTCCAAGTCGAGTTCCTATAGTAGAAGCATCCATCCGATAAGTCTTGGCTTTACATTCTTCTAACTGAGCAAATACTCGAGCACTCAATGATATGTATTTACTATTACCTTAGACCCAATCAAGAAAGGTTTGAATTTATCGAACACTACTGTCAAAAGCTCATTTTCTATAGTCGCATAGTTTAACTGAGCTTCATTAAGAGTTTTGCTGGCATAGCGAATACATGTAAAACTATATTCTTTCGCTATCCCAAAACTACGCCAATTGCGTAATCATTTGCATCGTACATCAATTCAAACCCTAAACTCCAATCAAGTGTAGTAAGATAGGGGTTGCAAACAACTTTTCTTTCAAGGTATTGAAGGCAACAAAACGCACCACTGAAAAGTAAAAAAGAACATCATTTTCCAATAAAATATAGAGAGACTTGGTTATTTTTTAAAAGTTCTTAATAAAGCGTTGATAGAAACCTGCATGTCCTAGGAAATTTCTAATTCTCTTCACTGAAGTAGGAGGAGATAGCTTCTCAATCATTTGTATTTTAGCTTTGTCGACCTCAATACCCTTAGCTGAAATCATATGACCTAAAACAATTCCTTCCTGAATCATAAAGTGGCACTTCTTCTCCCAATTAAGCCCAATACTTGCTTCTTCACATCGCTGCAATACCAATCTCAAGTGATTTAAACATTCATTGAATTATATACCAAATACTAAGAAATTATCCATGAATACTTCAATGCTTTTGCCCACTTTATCTGAGAAAATGGACATCATAAACATCTGAAAAGTTGCTGGAGCATTACACAATTTATAAGGTATTCTCCTATATGCAAAGGTACCATAATTGCAAGTAAATATGGTTTTCTCTTGGTCTTCTGGTACTATTGGAATCTAATTATACATTGAATACCCATCCATGTAGCAATAATGTGAATGTTCAGCAAGTCTCTTCAACATCTGATCAATGAAAGGAAGTAGAAAGTGATCATTTCTAGTGGCATTGTTGAGTTGGCGATAGTCAATGCAAACTTTTCGACCTGTTATTGTGCGCGCAGGAATCAACTTTTTGTTTTCATTAGGCATCAATGTAATTCCTCCCTTTTTAGGTACTACATGCACTTTACTCACCCAATCATTGTCAGATATAGGATATATGATCCCTATATCCAATAATTTCAGCACTTCTGCTAGCAAACCTCTTGCATCTTCGGATTTAATCTTCCCTAACGCTCTATAGATGGTGTAAACTCCTTTTCCATCAAAATTTTGTGCATGCAAAGAGAAGAGCTAATCCCTTTTAAGTCAGAGATGGTCCATCCTATTGCTGTTTTGTGATCTCGAAGTGCCCTTATTATTTGATCTTCTTTATCTTTATTGAGGACATTTGAAATAATTATTGGAAGTGTGTATTTGTATCCCAAGAAAGCATATCTCAAGTGTGAAGGCACCTGTTTAAGTTCAATAATTGGAGCTTTTTGAATAGAAGGTAAAGATTTTGTACGATCTTCACCTAGCTCCAATTGAGTCGATCTTAAAGAGGGAGAGTTTCCTCCCAATTGCCAAACACATTCTTTTATCTTTTCTAATTTAGATGGCTCTTTTACAGAATGAACCAAGCAAGCCTCAAGCAGATTTTGAGGGTGATTGAGTCTGAATGTAACTGTCATTGTCATGTACAATACATCAATCTGGCAACAAGAGTTTGGTTCATCATCAAATTTGAGCGGGAAGACGTTGATAGTCATTTCTTTGTCATTCATTCTAAAGATCAACTGTCCTTTTTTGTACATCTATCGAAACTCTTCCAATAGCCAAGAATGGATGACCCAAAATGAGAGGGACATCCTCGTTTTCTTCTATGGCCAGGATAGCAAAGTCAGCTGGGAATATGAAATTGTTAACCTTCACCAAAATATCGTCAACAACTTTCCTTAGATATTTGATTGACTTGTCAGCTAATTACAACGTCATTGTAGTAGGTTTCACTTTTCCTAAACTTAGTTCCCTGAAAAGAGATAAATGCATCAAATTAATAGTTGCCCCTAAATCACACAAAGCTTTTTTATGTATTTGTTACCAATATTGCAAGAAATAGTAAAACTCCCTGGATCTTTTGCTTTTGGTGTAACTTATGTTGAAGGATTGCGCTGCATTCTTCATTCAGCATCATCGTTTCATCATCCTGCAGCTTTCATTTGTTCGATAATTTGTCCTTTATAAACATAGCATAACTGGGCAAAAGCTTCTGCAAACGGTATGTTGATGTGCAACTTTTTGAACACCTCCAAGGATTTTGCAAATTGTTTATCAAGCTTGTGTTTTTGTAGTCTTTGCAAGAATGGGACTAGAGGCAAGTATGCTTTGACAGGAATGGTTGTCTTAACCTGAGGACTGTCTACTATAGGTTTCTAAGTTTCTTTTGTTATTTTATCAGACTCATCATTGTGTTCCTCGCCCGTGGTATGCACCTTTTCTGTAGTGGCTGCTAGTCTTTTAACTGATATTTTTTGCAATTGAACTCCACTTCGAGTAGTGTTGGCCTATACCTGCTCTTCAGGATTTGTTTCTGTATTGTTATGTAGGGTTCCTTGAGTTCTGCTCGCTAATGTAGCTAGCATCTGACCCATTCGAGTTTCCAAATTTTTAGTCTTGACCATGTACTGCCCCAATAAATTCTCAACTGATGGCTTTCTTGGTTGCTGTTGCTGCTATTGTTGAAATTCCAACGGTTTAGTTTGAAAATTTTCTCCTTAACCTTTATTGTTAGCCCACTAAAAATTTGGATGAATCCTCCAACCCAGAATATGTGTTGGAGTAGGGGTTGTCCTGTTGCCTCTAAAAGTTTTGCGTATAATTAACTTCCTCAGGCCAGATTATATGTGTGAAGGCTAAATGACATCTTTTTGTAATATGATCTGCTCTGCACCTTTCGCAAATCGATTTCGACTAGTGTACTATGTTCACACTTTTCGTAAGGCTGTCTAATTTCTTTGTCAGTGTTTCCATTTGGACTACTAATGATGCAGTTATGTCAACATTGTGTAATCTTGCTGTCCTCCATGGCACTTTCCTGTCGATTGGCCATATAGATTGATTTTTTGCAATTCTCTCAAAAAGGTATAAGGTATTATCCAAAGGAATATCCAATATTAACCCTCCTGCAAAAGCATCGATGATGTTATGAAATTCAGATCTCAAGCCAGAAAGAATATGAAAATCTTTGATTTTTAAAAAATGTTTAAAGTGGAATACTTCTTGAAGTAATCCTTGATTCTTTCCCAAACTTCTGGATAGTTCTCGAGGTCATTTTGCTTGGAAGTATGGACTTTATTTCTAATATGATGGACTTGGGATGGCAGCAAGAATCTCAATGTGAACTTACGCACCATGTCATTCCATGAAAAGATGCTCCCATGAATTAGAGAATTTAGCCATTCTCCTGTACCCTCCTTTTAAAGTGTAAGGAAATAGGCATACTCAAAAGGCATCAACTGACATTCCTTCATGGTTGATCATATCGCGGAGCGTCAAGAAAGCCTAAATATGTTCATGAGGATTTTCTGTTGATCTCCTAGAGAACCTAATGTCTTGATGATTTTGAAATAAGTTGATAACGTTTGGTTTAATATGGAAGTTGGCTTGTCCAAAAGGTGGATATATAATAACCGGTTGCCCAAGAGATGGCACATGATTTATATAATCCCTTATTAAAGTTCTCCACGATTTGCCACTGTCCTTAACTGATCTGGCTGAGGCAGTGACAAGAGATTCTGAATCTGATTCTGATGTTGATTTCTGTCATTTCTCTAGCTTGTCTATGCTCTCTTCTTCATAGGAATAGGTTCGATCTTGTCCTGAAATAAAGTAAAATCGAAATAAAGTAAAACCAGAGACTTTATTCGTTCAATAAATAGCTTAAAACAAATAAAATAAATAAAAAACTTCAAATCTAAAAATAACTAATAAACTCAAATTAAATAAATTATTTTCCGACAATGACATCAAACACTTGTTCGTGCAAATCTCACAAGTATACATGATCGTTGGCAAATAATACGTGATAAGTAATGTGTATCATCCTACGAAGAATAAAATTTAATAGAGTGCACTAATTTTTAAATAGATTTAAAGTAAACAAACATAAGAGATCTGTGGTTTTTAGTTATTCTAAATTAATTTACTAAAATTTGAATATTGTATATGTATGGGATGAGTGTATTGGATTACGAATTTACCTATTATTATCTATTCCATTTCTCAATTATGCTGCTAGTTTCGTTCTTGTATTCTTGACAATCGATAATTCTGTTGTAATTAATTTTATTTTCCAAGACTAATTAATTCTATTCCAATTACGACTCGAATATATTCCTAGTCCGAATTCAAATGAATATAATGCATTCAATTTCACAATTATTTTAAAGATTGCACACGTGATAAATATTATTTCTAAAATTTGTTGTACATATGTTAATCTTGTAGTGTTCTAGACCTATTATGAGTCTCTTAGCACTACAACAAGTAATCATATATTTAATTGGTGATCAAATAATCAAATAATAAAATTAGCATGCAAGACTAATCAAGAATTGCAAAAGTTTAACTAAGCTACGTGTCTTGAATTAAAAATAAATAATAAAAAATTTCATCCTCATCCAATATGTGAAAAGAATTAGCTTAGCATAATGTTGGAATTAAATATATAATCATCAATTTTCAATGGTGAACTTAAAAAAAATTGTGTTTAATTTTTTATCTTGAGAAATTAGGTGAACTTAAAAAAATTCGATAAATCAGGTCATATTAGTGGTTTAAATAATTCAATAAATTAAAAATTTCTTTTTTTAGAGTTATTTTAATTTGTTATGTCCCTAAAATTATTGTGAATTACATGTGTTTATTCCTTTTTATTTCACGAATTGGAGAGAGATTCCCAAATTACCAAACAGGCCAGTAACAACCATGTGTGCAAGCCAGCGCGGAGTCAGAAAGAGTTGTTAGGGTGGGCTGAAGTTTAATTTTTTTTTTTCAATGAACTCGTATCATAAAAAATGTTTTATGCTGACGAGATTTAATGTAGAAGGTAAATCCCATCTGAATCATATTCTTCTTGAAAAATAATGTCATAGACACGAAGCTATAAACACTAATAAACATATAAAAAAAGGATTAGAACTTTAGAATGTGAAAAATAAAACATACCCACATTAAAACTCAAAACCGCAACAAGTAACAATCCGAGAATGTGTTCAAAGATAAAAACGGAAAATGCAGTTAGATAATTAAATCCATATGTTTTTCTTTTGAATGACTTGGTTTATACTACACATATAAAATACATATATGATATAAAGATAAAGCCGCACAAATACAGATTAATTGTTGAATATATCTAGAGGGTTTATGGAAAGAGTAGTAGCTCCAAAAATTCTCACAAAATTTGGAAATGCGAGAAATAATAAAGACTAAATGGAGCTCGAACCTTGGTTGCTTCTAGAAATAATGGAACTTGTGGGTGTAGGTAAGGGTTTTGAATTAGGTTGGTTGGGTTTGGGTCCTTTGGGATGCAACAGGTTTGAGGGAAATAAATTGGTATATGGGCTATACAAATATTAGATTTAAACTTGATCCATTTAAGTTGGGCTAAAGTGGGTATATATTGAAGGGAAAAATCATAAACCAGGCTTTAAGTATGGCTACTTCAAATATCAGGCCCAAAGTTCTAAAATGCAAAAATCAGGTTTCTGTTAATTAGTTAAGAATATTTTATTAATCAAGTATATTAAGATCACATATATACGATTCATGGTCACAGATATGTACTTAAAGGTCACAATGTCACATATTATGAAATTACTTGGTCACAAATTTTTTCATCGGTCACAGATCGAAAATATTATACGTTACAATTTTTTTTGTCGGTCACAGATTTTCAAATTAGTTGGTCACATATTATTTTTAAGTCACAAGTTATTGAATTTTTAGATCACAGTTTATTTGTCCATCATAGATTTGGTCACATATTATAACATTTTTTTGTCACAGATAACCAAATAACTGGTCACAAACCATCAACATCGCACCCACAACATCAACATCATACCACCATCACCACCATCGCACCACCACCACCACCACCACTACCCCAACACCGCACCACCACCACCATAGCATCAACACTGCCAAAGGTACCGTACACAGTACCAGCAACACCACCACACATACCATCACCAGCAGATCACACCAACCCGTTACAGACTCGCCACTACCGCTAAATCCACCGCACCACCATCAACATCGTCCACCACCGGTCCACCATTAACACCATCAACATCTGCGACTTTTACCTTTCAATGTTCGGCAACGCAACTGGTCACGATTCTTGCAACAAATTGTCATTCAACGTTCTGCAAAATCGATTGCCATCTTCGATCTGAAAAGAAATGGCACAACACATCTTTTCGACGACGATTCTTCACCCAGCGATGCTGTTAAAATTATTGGAGTTTAGAGGATTGGGTGGAGATATTTGGCCGCAGAGCTTCTGGTCGACGATGACGGTGGACGGCGACAACGGGAAATGATTGCCGGAATGGTACAGACGGAAGAGAGAGGCGAGGGTGTGTTTGAGCGAGAGAGGAATATGAAATGAAATGAATTAGGGTTTTAATATATAGGGACCTGATTTGTGCACAATGAAACTTCATCCCAGACTTTTGAATTGTGATCTTTAAGTACCTGGATTTATATAATTTCCACAATATTGAATAGGGTAGCTAGTGGGCTAACATTAAATTTGGGCTGAGCAATAATATTTTTGGACAAAATTTACAAGCATAATTTCTTTATGGACCGAGGCTGCACTGGGCTTTATAGGGTAGCTAGTGGGCTAAAATTAAATTTGGGCTGAGTTATAATTGTTTTGGACAAAATTTACAAGCATAATTTCTTTATGGACCGAGGCTGTACTGGGCTTTTAGCCCAGTACAACTACCCCCTACATCCGCCCATGGTGCAAGCAGCAATCTTCCATGTCCAGTAGTCACTATGTCCATTAGAAGCCCATTATCATTGTTGGTCACATTGGCAGTTGTGTTTTAAAACCCGACCCATACCAGACCGGCCACCAATTAGCTTCTTATTGCTCTATCTGAGTAGTCAACCAAAAAATTAAAAAAAAAAAAATTCGATCACATGGGTTTTAGTGAAAAATCGCTAATCTAAACCCAGTAACCCAGTGGATCATTGCTAATTATATTTTGGGAAAATTGCAGTCGAGATACCAAACATTTCGTTTATTAGTAGATTTTGTCCAAACCTTTCACTTGTGCCACTGGAGGTACCAAACATTTCAAAAATCTGCACCTGAAGTCCAAATGGATGGAAACCGTCCATTTAACCGTTAGTTGACTAATAAAATTAAACATTGACCAATTTTTGACCAATTAAAAATGGTAAAAAGGTAAAAGTTATTTAATCCTATAATAAAACAATTAAAATAAATAACTAAAAAAATAAATACTATTCATCTCCTTCTTCACCCACGCCACCCACGCCACCCTACCCCCACCCCATCCAAACCAAAAACAGAAATTAAACAGCCGCCTTCTTCTTCAACCTCCCCGCCGCATCGCACCCCACCCCACCATCAACCCAAACCGAAAATTGACCCACCATCAAAAAGATTAAGAATGCATGAAGCCGAGTTTTTGAAGCTTCACGTTGTTGTGAAAGAACCAGAAAGAGGTATAAAATTTTGCCAAAATTTTTGTCAATTTCTTCCCACCCAATAAAATATGGGTCTTCGCTTTACTTTTAGGCCAGATTTTGGAATTAAATTTTGTAATATGTTCGGGTTGAATCTTTATTAATTTAAATCACGTCTTTGCCAGAAACGTCTCATATGCAATCAAGATTCATGTTTTCGTTTAAAGGCTAGTACGCGAACAGTTTTCATATAGTGTAGGCGATGTCAAGACTTAGAACTCGAGGGTTTTTGCCCCATCAACCCAAACCCAAAACAGCCGCACCACTGTGGGGTGGGGTGGGGTGCGATGGGGTGGGGAGATTGAAGAAGAAGGTGGCTGTTTAATTTCTGTTTTTGGTTTGGATGGGGTGGGGGAAGGGTGGCGTGCGGGTGGAGGTGGGGTGGGTGAAGAAGGAGATGAATAATATTTTTTTTTGTTTTAGTTATTTATTTTAATTGTTTTATTAAAGGGTTAAGTAACTTTTACCTTTTTATCCTTTTCAATTGGTCAAAAATTGGTCAATGTTTAATTTTATTGGTCAACTAACGGTCAAATGGACGGTTTCCATCCATTTGGACTTCGGGAGTGAATTTTTAAAAGGTTTGGTACCTCCAGTGGCACAAATGAAAGGTTTGGGCAAAATTTGTTAATAAACGAAATGTTTGGTACCTCGACTGCAATTTTTCCTTAAATTTTTCAAATTTTATTTAGCATTTGAACAGTCATTTACCTCTTTAGGCTTTAATTTTTCACTCTTTTAATTGCTTTTTTTTTCACTGTTATTTTTTTTTCTTACGTGATTTTATTATTTATTTATTTATTTATCTTTATTTTTATTTTTAACTTCACCTTCAAAATCTTTAATTTTCCTTAGTTTTGGAGCAAAGCTAGGAGAAAAATTAGGATTAATTCAATAAGTGTTATAAACTAGAGAGGAAAAAGAGAGAAAGCTAGAGAAATTAACAGACTTGTGTATATTATTAAGAATCAATACCTATATTTATAGAGTTTAAAATAAGAGCTATAATTGGAATGAAATATAACTTCTATAATAGATAAGACTTATTTATTTATCATGAAAATACTAAATAATCATCAATAATTATCTCATTATTTTACAATACTCCTCATTTGATGATTATTTGTACAACTACATCATTGAAACAATTTATAGCCCCATTGTCGTAGTTGAAAGTAGGAGTCTAATTGTCTTCAATCTTCCAATCAATTCCAACCTCCTCAACCAATTAGGAGTCCTAAAGTAAGAATTCAATTCCTTTTCAATTTCAATCCTATTGCAAGTCCAATTACAAAGCCCAACAAAGTATCAATTTCCCTTCAAGGCCCCACTGCATTTAAAATAGCGCAATTCAATCATTGAGTGCAATTATTTGTGCAATCAATATCCTTCTCAAATTCTAACTTGTGGGATTTGATCCCAATATTATAGATTTCATTCGATTTTGTCCTTTTTCCTTTCCAATTGTTTCAAACGAGTCCATCAATAAAAAGAAAAGAAAATTAACCCAATTTAAAGTAGAAATTAATAATTTGATGACATAAAAATTTTGTAATATAATCTAAATAAATGAATAAATTGCACTTATCAATATGTCACATAAATTCCAAACACTTCCTCGAGATTGGGTATAAAGAAAATGGGGAAGTGATCGGTCAACTATTAGAAAAAGTGGACAAGTATAGTGAAGTTGTGCTCTAACTGTACAGTGAGTATGAAATGAAGTGAACTAGAACATTTTGGAACTTAAAACTTATAAAAGATCTCGATATGTACGAGATCAATCACTTTTATACAAAAAGTTTATACGTTCTTTCATCAAATTATAGGGTAAATACATTACTCAAGTTTAATCACATGAATTTTATTCAACTGGATAACTACACTATAATATAATTTCACAATAAAAATTATATTTTAATCTAATTTCAATTTAAGGTAACTTTGTCCAATATTCCACTAACAATAATTGATGACATGACCATCAATAAATGATGGTTATTACACATGATTACTAGTTGTTGATATGAAATAAGCCATTGTTTGAATCTCATTCTTTAAAACTTATTTTTTCTCGATTTCTTTTCAACAACACATTCTTTTAATAAAATTATTTTACACTTAAATTCAGAACTTCCTTAATTTTTAATCATATATTTTCCAAAAAATTATTTTTTACAAAATCTATTCTTAAAAAAGGGGCTTTGACAGGCTATAAATGACCTTTATAATTTATTAACCATTAAGTCATCGATGGAATTATTGAAAATTAAATAAAACTATAGTTACTCAGTTAAACTAGGGTAAAAGTATAAGAATAATACTATTTATACATAATGGAGTCATGTAATGGTTTACATAGTGTAAAAAAAAAACTGGATTTTTTTTTTTTAGAAGTTCTGATCAAATCATATCTTATCCCATCATAGATTGAATGAAATCACTCTGAAATTATCTTATATTATCTTCCAATCAATCACTATAAAGCATCGGAGGGAGAATGGACACTACCCCATATTATCTGTCCATATGGTCAATTTCAATCAATCCTTTACAAAGCACTTTAATATAACCAGCCGTCACATTAGGACTCTCCGAAATCATTTTTTGTCTGGTTCGAATCCTAAATGCCATATGTTCTTAGTATCCATCGAAATCTAGTCATTGGACACGTCCCTTTGTCCTTTCCATTCTGCCCCGAATAATTTTTTACCCCTAGACCGGTTGATCTATAACTTGCAAACCAAATTACACCTCCATACACAGACAGTTTCAATGGAGTTGATAACAAATTCAGATGATCCAGTTCTTTCTAAGCTACAACTAGCATGTTCCGATATCAAAACCCTGCTCCATAATTCGACCAGCCTCGAAAAATGCTTAGAGAAAATGGATGAAAATTTCGATGCCATACAAGAAAACGTAACAGTGGCATCAAGAAGAGTAGCACCTTTACAATCACTGTCCATTGGGGCTAAAGCTCTCGAAACTAGAATAAACCGAGCCATTTCTCCGGCTCTTGCACTTCTCGACAGCTTCAAACACTCCGAGTCCCTCCAGCGTAGGCTTCTTGACATAGCTTCGAAACTACTGAACGAGAAAACTTTGAAAGACAGGCTCAAAATGTTGATCAAGTATGTGGACTGCGTTGATGAATTGAACATCTCCTTGACTTCCATTAGCCAAGAGAGTGAGCCAGCAATTCAAAAACTGCAAGAAGTGGTTGAGTATTTGAGCAGGACTAAAGCCACTGATCAGTACAGAACGCACCGTTTGAGGGAGACTTTGATTACTCTGAAAGTGCTATACGAGACAGAGGTCGATTCAATGAGATTTGATGGGCTTCTTGATGAGGCCTTGTTGAATTTGCAAGATGAGTATGAGAATTTGTTACAGCAGTTAAGGCATCAGAATATGGGGGATGATATGAATGAAATGGTGCCGGAGAAGCTGGGTACTGAACTGGAGCTCAAAGTTGTTAGACGAATTTCAGGGACATTGGCTGCAAATGATTGTCTTGATATATGCATTGACATCTTTGTGAAGGTAAGAACAATACTAACTCGTATGAACAATATTGTGCCTAAAGTTTTGTCTATTTAATGCACATGAATTCGAATCCCTCGTACTTATCATCTATATTTTTCACAACCAGACTCGAATCTCAGTAAAGTAGGAGTTTGGGATCGGCTCACAACCAGCATAAAACCTAGTCAAATCTTGTGATATGAATATAATATGATTGAGAATTTGGTATGGTTGGTCATCCTGGTGTGGTTAAAATTAGTTGTCGACCTTAACTTAGATTAAGATCTAAATTTTAATTTCTACCGAACAGGATTTAAATAAATCAGTTAATATCGTGAGATTGATATGCATTTTTCAAAAAAATCAAGAATCACCCAATATGATACTCACTATTGATAGACAAATCAGTTCGGAAAGAACTATATGACAGTACTACTATCTGTTTGACGTTAATTGAATTATGGAGTAATTATGTGTTATTTTTGCATTACTATTGTTAGGATTTGGGGTCTATCTTAATAAGGTCAACCTTGTTAAGAGGAGTGGTCCTAGATCTATTTAAGTTGTCAATATTTCGGTATTTAACCGATGTTGAATTTATTCCTTTAACATGCCCCGTAAGATGATGGCTCTTTTTGAGCAGACCAATCTTGAAATTCGTATGCTCATTTTTTAGACTTAATCGAATTGAATAGATCGTTGGAGCTTACTGGGCTCTAATACCCTGTTAGGATTTGAGGTCCATCTTAATAAAGTCAATCTTGTTAAGAGGAGTGGTCCAAGATTTATTTAAGTTGGTCAATATTTCGGTATTTAACCGATGTGAGATTTATTCCTTTAACAACTATTGAGAGTCAACATGTGATTATTTATAGGGTTTTTTCTGGTAATTTTTATTTTTTTCCCAAAAGCTCCGATGGTACACTTTTCTCTGTAATATTTAACAGGTGAGATATAGAAGGGCAGCCAAAGCATTGATGAGATTAAGCCCGGATTACCTGAAAACTTGCACTCCAGAAGAAATTGATGAAATGGAATGGGTAAGTTTGGAGACTGCAATAGCTCTTTGGATCCAACACTTTGAACTTGCTGTAAAAGTAGTTTTTGTGACCGAGAAGGACTTGTGCAACCAAGTACTGGGAAACATAATGGAAGGAATGGTATGGCCCGAATGTTTCGTTAAGATTGCTGATAAAATCATGGCTGTCTTCTTCCGATTTGGAGAAGGAGTTGCAAGAAGTGACAAAGAACCCCAGAAGTTATTTAAGCTTTTAGACATGTTTGATTCATTAGAAAAGCTTAAACCTGAATTTTCCGAGATTTTTGAAGGTGAAGCAGGAGCTGATATTTGTTCTCGATTCAGAGAACTCAAGAAACTCCTTGTCCATTCATCGACTAAGGTCCTTTGGGAGTTTGGGCTTCAAATCGAAAGCAATCAAGATGGTTTGCCTCCACCTCATGACGGTTCAGTTCCTAAACTTGTTCGATATGCTATCAACTACCTCAAAAACCTTGCCGTGGATAGTTATAGTGCACCAATGGCACAGGTACTCAGGACTGATCAATTATGGAAAGCTGGCATACTTTTGACTCCCGAAACTGATGAAATTTTACTCAAAGATGCCATTTCCAATGTCATGGAAGCGATCCAAAGGAACATCGAAACCAAGAAATCACTTTACAAGGACAAAGTACTCCCTCACATCTTTGCAATGAACACGTATTGGTACATTTACATGAGAACACGAAACACAGAACTTGGGAAGCTATTGGGAGAGCAATACATGAAAAAAAGGTATAGACATGTTGCCGAAGAATCCGCTTACTTATACCAGAAGCAAGCTTGGGGGACTCTTGTGAGATTGCTTGACACAGAAGAAATTAAGAGAGCCAATAAAGATGGCATTGGAGTTCTAATAAGAGGGAAAATGGATGCTTTCATGGATGGATTTGATGAGATGTGTCAGAGGCACAGAAGCACTTACAGCATTATTTCTGATGCAGATTTGAGAGAACAAATGAAAGAAGCCACTGTTACGCTTGTGCTGCCTGCATATACTGAGTTTCTCAACAACTATTCTTCATTTTTGGAGTTTAAGTCTAATATGTCACCAGAATTACTCAACGATTTATTGAACCAGATTTTTGAGGGTGTTGATCAGGTAGCTGATGGCAAGTCGAATCTTCATCGATGGAGCTCGAGTGATCTTAAACATAGTAGGAGATCATTGATTGATCAAACTCATGAAAGCAAAGATATTCCATGATCCCAATCCTCCAGATTTGAAATTATGGATTGTACAAGTAAATACTCAATACACAAGTCTTTAAATCAGAACGATTCATGAAGTGTTAAGCATTGTATCACTTATCCTGTAAAACTCATAAATGAAGATGGTACTGTTGGCATTTCACCTTCATCAAATACATATTACAGTCCTGTAAAAGTTTACTAACAAATGGATCATTTCAGGTAGAACTTTACGAATTTATAAATTGGAACAGCTTAAACATACATCGAATGTTTGCCATGTTGGACTTGACAGGATCAGAGAGCATAAAAGGAAAATTTGTTCCTTCTCTTGAGGCTAAACTGGATGTAATTGTTTGAGAAATACTCTTTAAATGCAAGGGGAATTCATTTTTCGGTGCACAATTTACAAATAAGGAAGTGATAAGGTTTGAATTCAAGATCTTTACCTTGTCCAAAAGCTTAAGATGTTAGTAAAGAGAATACATCTCGGCAAATACAAAATAAAACAAAGAGAAAACTAAAGATCCAATATCAGATTACACAAAATCTGCCTGAAGAAACTGGCACGCCATTCTTCATCCAGGCTCAGTTGAAGCCCCCAATCTAGCAAACCAGTACCAATCCAAAACCTTGTAGCCAAAGCGAACCACCATTTGAGAAGAATCCTCGAATCAGAGAAAAACACTCCCAAGAAACTCAGGGTTTTACCCTGAAGGACCACTGGAACTTCTCCCTTATTTGTCAAATGAAACCATAGAAAAATATCACTCACACCTTAGAAAACCACATCACTAGTAAAAGAGAAAATTGGAGAAGAGATGAAGATGAAAAGAGAGAACATGCCAACACACACCCCAGAGTCAGTCCAAACTACCCTATACAAACAAATAATGCTATCTAGCACCAATGGTGCAACTCTCCAGTCTATGTGGCATTACTCTATAGAGACTAGTGAGGCATGTTTCTATTGAGTACAAATGGCTCTCCCTGATTGGTATTCATTGCCAACACGCTAATTGAAAAAGCATGCTTTCATCAATTGTAGCAAAGGCGTCCAAATGAACACACTTTAAAATCTTCACCTTGGTTTACTGGTTACAGAGGCGGTTCAGTATCTTGTGCTTTGAATTTGAGGTGCTTCAAGCATCATTGCGCATGTGTGTACATGCAGGAAAAAAATTAACCACTGTAAGGGTGCTTTGATCATTTTTGGATTAGCCTCTATCCCTCTTGGATTAACCATATAGCCTAAGAACTTTTTTGATCCTACTCCAATTGCAACTTTAAATGGCTTCAGCTTCATCCAGTATTTTCTTAGAATTTCTCTTGGTTCTTGACATGATCTTTAGCTATTGTCTGACCAACAGGCTATCCACATACACTTTCAAAGACTTTCCAATCAATTTAGAAAACATCCAGCTTTCCAACCTTTTGGTATGTAGCCTCAGCATTCTTTAGCTTGAAAGACATCACCTTTCAGCTATAAATAGCCTCTATTCATGATAAAAGGTATGGTCCTCAATGGGCCTGACCTTGGGGATTTAATTGTATATTGAGTATGCATCTATGAAGCTAGGTTCATGATTAGCGGTAGCATCCACTAATTGATTGATCCGAGAAAGATGGAAACTATCTTTAGGACCCACCTTTTTCAGATCAACTTATCCACTCCTTCTCTATCTTGTGCATTAGGAAGGGGGCAAACTACTTTAGGTTAGTGGGCCTCCTTGCAAAGCCATTGGTAATGACCTTGTCCACTTCTTCTTCTAGGGTTGCAGTCCTTTTCGGTTCAATCGTCTCTTCTTTTTATGGTGAAGCTTGCCCTTGGGGTCTACCCTTAGCGTGTGGCAAGAAATATTGGGATCAACGTCCCCTACATCTTCATGCTTCCATATGTCAAGGTTCTTCCTCAAGAATCAATTTAGCTTTTCCTTGACTACAGGGAGAGCTTGCTTCTTTGGGGTCAATCGGGAAGCTCTCCAACTCTTTAACAATGGTGGTGATAGGATACCACTTGAAAGAACAAATTCAAATATTGAATAAGTGACTTTTGGATTGAAAAAGGACGATTACAGAAATTAAAAGAACAATTCTAAGCGTTCGAGAGGCTTAGATCTCTCCCCCTAACTCATCAACTAATTCTTTGCATGAAATCTCCCCAATCCATCCCCTATTACATTTATAGGCAACTTATCACACCATTATTCCCCAAAATACCCTGCCCCTAACCGAATCTATTCTAACTGAATAAGTTTCTCAATTCTTCTAGGTCCTTCCATGTTGATAGGAGTCTATCATTACTCGCCTCTTGAAATCCACCTTGTCCTCAAAGTGGAAGCCACTTCAAAATCCGAAACCAATTTTGGAGTAAGCTTGTTGTAGCTATTAACCCTTCTAGTCAATCCACCCCATACAATTAAAATGTTATCCATAAAAATTCCATAACCTATAGAAGGAATTCCTAAGGGTTTAGTCAGGTTTGAAATGTATGCATTAATCTCATTCTTAGTTGGGTTGTAATTTACTTGGACTTGATTTGTGAATTCATTTCTCTCTTTTCCCCATTGGCCCAACTCCAAACTAAGGCCCAATCTCTTAAGTTTTAACATCACCTTCTAGTCAATCCACCCCATACAATTAAAATGTTATCCATAAAAATTCCATAACCTATAGAAGGAATTCCTAAGGGTTTAGTCAGGTTTGAAATGTATGCATTAATCTCATTCTTAGTTGGGTTGTAATTTACTTGGACTTGATTTGTGAATTCATTTCTCTCTTTTCCCCATTGGCCCAACTCCAAACTAAGGCCCAATCTCTTAAGTTTTAACATCCTACCCTCAGCCTCTATTATGGAATTCAATCCATTAAGAAAATTACCTTCCTTACATTGATACCATACCACAACTTCTCCATCCAAATAGATTGCAGCTGTCTCCCTCTCCTTCCGATCCAAGAACGCATTAGTTTTGGGATCCTCTCGTTTGAAACTCGGCACTTCCAGCTTACGAATTTGATTAGCAAATTTCCACAGTTCTTCAT
>NW_019264872.1:314988-365600 GCF_002742605.1 Olea europaea var. sylvestris
TTAAACTAGGGTAAAAGTATAAGAATAATACTATTTATACATAATGGAGTCATGTAATGGTTTACATAGTGTAAAAAAAAAAACTGGATTTTTTTTTTTTAGAAGTTCTGATCAAATCATATCTTATCCCATCATAGATTGAATGAAATCACTCTGAAATTATCTTATATTATCTTCCAATCAATCACTATAAAGCATCGGAGGGAGAATGGACACTACCCCATATTATCTGTCCATATGGTCAATTTCAATCAATCCTTTACAAAGCACTTTAATATAACCAGCCGTCACATTAGGACTCTCCGAAATCATTTTTTGTCTGGTTCGAATCCTAAATGCCATATGTTCTTAGTATCCATCGAAATCTAGTCATTGGACACGTCCCTTTGTCCTTTCCATTCTGCCCCGAATAATTTTTTACCCCTAGACCGGTTGATCTATAACTTGCAAACCAAATTACACCTCCATACACAGACAGTTTCAATGGAGTTGATAACAAATTCAGATGATCCAGTTCTTTCTAAGCTACAACTAGCATGTTCCGATATCAAAACCCTGCTCCATAATTCGACCAGCCTCGAAAAATGCTTAGAGAAAATGGATGAAAATTTCGATGCCATACAAGAAAACGTAACAGTGGCATCAAGAAGAGTTGCACCTTTACAATCACTGTCCATTGGGGCTAAAGCTCTCGAAACTAGAATAAACCGAGCCATTTCTCCGGCTCTTGCACTTCTCGACAGCTTCAAACACTCCGAGTCCCTCCAGCGTAGGCTTCTTGACATAGCTTCGAAACTACTGAACGAGAAAACTTTGAAAGACAGGCTCAAAATGTTGATCAAGTATGTGGACTGCGTTGATGAATTGAACATCGCCTTGACTTCCATTAGCCAAGAGAGTGAGCCAGCAATTCAAAAACTGCAAGAAGTGGTTGAGTATTTGAGCAGGACTAAAGCCACTGATCAGTACAGAACGCACCGTTTGAGGGAGACTTTGATTACTCTGAAAGTGCTATACGAGACAGAGGTCGATTCAATGAGATTTGATGGGCTTCTTGATGAGGCCTTGTTGAATTTGCAAGATGAGTATGAGAATTTGTTACAGCAGTTAAGGCATCAGAATATGGGGGATGATATGAATGAAATGGTGCCGGAGAAGCTGGGTACTGAACTGGAGCTCAAAGTTGTTAGACGAATTTCAGGGACATTGGCTGCAAATGATTGTCTTGATATATGCATTGACATCTTTGTGAAGGTAAGAACAATACTAACTCGTATGAACAATATTGTGCCTAAAGTTTTGTCTATTTAATGCACATGAATTCAAATCCCTCGTACTTATCATCTATATTTTTCACAACCAGACTCGAATCTCAGTAAAGTAGGAGTTTGGGATCGGCTCACAACCAGCATAAAACCTAGTCAAATCTTGTGATATGAATATAATATGATTGAGAATTTGGTATGGTTGGTCATCCTGGTGTGGTTAAAATTAGTTGTCGACCTTAACTTAGATTAAGATCTAAATTTTAATTTCTACCGAACAGGATTTAAATAAATCAGTTAATATCGTGAGATTGATATGCATTTTTCAAAAAAATCAAGAATCACCCAATATGATACTCACTATTGATAGACAAATCAGTTCGGAAAGAACTATATGACAGTACTACTATCTGTTTGACGTTAATTGAATTATGGAGTAATTATGTGTTATTTTTGCATTACTATTGTTAGGATTTGGGGTCTATCTTAATAAGGTCAACCTTGTTAAGAGGAGTGGTCCTAGATCTATTTAAGTTGTCAATATTTCGGTATTTAACCGATGTTGAATTTATTCCTTTAACATGCCCCGTAAGATGATGGCTCTTTTTGAGCAGACCAATCTTGAAATTCGTATGCTCATTTTTTAGACTTAATCGAATTGAATAGATCGTTGGAGCTTACTGGGCTCTAATACCCTGTTAGGATTTGAGGTCCATCTTAATAAAGTCAATCTTGTTAAGAGGAGTGGTCCAAGATTTATTTAAGTTGGTCAATATTTCGGTATTTAACCGATGTGAGATTTATTCCTTTAACAACTATTGAGAGTCAACATGTGATTATTTATAGGGTTTTTTCTGGTAATTTTTATTTTTTTCCCAAAAGCTCCGATGGTACACTTTTCTCTGTAATATTTAACAGGTGAGATATAGAAGGGCAGCCAAAGCATTGATGAGATTAAGCCCGGATTACCTGAAAACTTGCACTCCAGAAGAAATTGATGAAATGGAATGGGTAAGTTTGGAGACTGCAATAGCTCTTTGGATCCAACACTTTGAACTTGCTGTAAAAGTAGTTTTTGTGACCGAGAAGGACTTGTGCAACCAAGTACTGGGAAACATAATGGAAGGAATGGTATGGCCCGAATGTTTCGTTAAGATTGCTGATAAAATCATGGCTGTCTTCTTCCGATTTGGAGAAGGAGTTGCAAGAAGTGACAAAGAACCCCAGAAGTTATTTAAGCTTTTAGACATGTTTGATTCATTAGAAAAGCTTAAACCTGAATTTTCCGAGATTTTTGAAGGTGAAGCAGGAGCTGATATTTGTTCTCGATTCAGAGAACTCAAGAAACTCCTTGTCCATTCATCGACTAAGGTCCTTTGGGAGTTTGGGCTTCAAATCGAAAGCAATCAAGATGGTTTGCCTCCACCTCATGACGGTTCAGTTCCTAAACTTGTTCGATATGCTATCAACTACCTCAAAAACCTTGCCGTGGATAGTTATAGTGCACCAATGGCACAGGTACTCAGGACTGATCAATTATGGAAAGCTGGCATACTTTTGACTCCCGAAACTGATGAAATTTTACTCAAAGATGCCATTTCCAATGTCATGGAAGCGATCCAAAGGAACATCGAAACCAAGAAATCACTTTACAAGGACAAAGTACTCCCTCACATCTTTGCAATGAACACGTATTGGTACATTTACATGAGAACACGAAACACAGAACTTGGGAAGCTATTGGGAGAGCAATACATGAAAAAAAGGTATAGACATGTTGCCGAAGAATCCGCTTACTTATACCAGAAGCAAGCTTGGGGGACTCTTGTGAGATTGCTTGACACAGAAGAAATTAAGAGAGCCAATAAAGATGGCATTGGAGTTCTAATAAGAGGGAAAATGGATGCTTTCATGGATGGATTTGATGAGATGTGTCAGAGGCACAGAAGCACTTACAGCATTATTTCTGATGCAGATTTGAGAGAACAAATGAAAGAAGCCACTGTTACGCTTGTGCTGCCTGCATATACTGAGTTTCTCAACAACTATTCTTCATTTTTGGAGTTTAAGTCTAATATGTCACCAGAATTACTCAACGATTTATTGAACCAGATTTTTGAGGGTGTTGATCAGGTAGCTGATGGCAAGTCGAATCTTCATCGATGGAGCTCGAGTGATCTTAAACATAGTAGGAGATCATTGATTGATCAAACTCATGAAAGCAAAGATATTCCATGATCCCAATCCTCCAGATTTGAAATTATGGATTGTACAAGTAAATACTCAATACACAAGTCTTTAAATCAGAACGATTCATGAAGTGTTAAGCATTGTATCACTTATCCTGTAAAACTCATAAATGAAGATGGTACTGTTGGCATTTCACCTTCATCAAATACATATTACAGTCCTGTAAAAGTTTACTAACAAATGGATCATTTCAGGTAGAACTTTACGAATTTATAAATTGGAACAGCTTAAACATACATCGAATGTTTGCCATGTTGGACTTGACAGGATCAGAGAGCATAAAAGGAAAATTTGTTCCTTCTCTTGAGGCTAAACTGGATGTAATTGTTTGAGAAATACTCTTTAAATGCAAGGGGAATTCATTTTTCGGTGCACAATTTACAAATAAGGAAGTGATAAGGTTTGAATTCAAGATCTTTACCTTGTCCAAAAGCTTAAGATGTTAGTAAAGAGAATACATCTCGGCAAATACAAAATAAAACAAAGAGAAAACTAAAGATCCAATATCAGATTACACAAAATCTGCCTGAAGAAACTGGCACGCCATTCTTCATCCAGGCTCAGTTGAAGCCCCCAATCTAGCAAACCAGTACCAATCCAAAACCTTGTAGCCAAAGCGAACCACCATTTGAGAAGAATCCTCGAATCAGAGAAAAACACTCCCAAGAAACTCAGGGTTTTACCCTGAAGGACCACTGGAACTTCTCCCTTATTTGTCAAATGAAACCATAGAAAAATATCACTCACACCTTAGAAAACCACATCACTAGTAAAAGAGAAAATTGGAGAAGAGATGAAGATGAAAAGAGAGAACATGCCAACACACACCCCAGAGTCAGTCCAAACTACCCTATACAAACAAATAATGCTATCTAGCACCAATGGTGCAACTCTCCAGTCTATGTGGCATTACTCTATAGAGACTAGTGAGGCATGTTTCTATTGAGTACACATGGCTCTCCCTGATTGGTATTCATTGCCAACACGCTAATTGAAAAAGCATGCTTTCATCAATTGTAGCAAAGGCGTCCAAATGAACACACTTTAAAATCTTCACCTTGGTTTACTGGTTACAGAGGCGGTTCAGTATCTTGTGCTTTGAATTTGAGGTGCTTCAAGCATCATTGCGCATGTGTGTACATGCAGGAAAAAAATTAACCACTGTAAGGGTGCTTTGATCATTTTTGGATTAGCCTCTATCCCTCTTGGATTAACCATATAGCCTAAGAACTTTTTTGATCCTACTCCAATTGCAACTTTAAATGGCTTCAGCTTCATCCAGTATTTTCTTAGAATTTCTCTTGGTTCTTGACATGATCTTTAGCTATTGTCTGACCAACAGGCTATCCACATACACTTTCAAAGACTTTCCAATCAATTTAGAAAACATCCAGCTTTCCAACCTTTTGGTATGTAGCCTCAGCATTCTTTAGCTTGAAAGACATCACCTTTCAGCTATAAATAGCCTCTATTCATGATAAAAGGTATGGTCCTCAATGGGCCTGACCTTGGGGATTTAATTGTATATTGAGTATGCATCTATGAAGCTAGGTTCATGATTAGCGGTAGCATCCACTAATTGATTGATCCGAGAAAGATGGAAACTATCTTTAGGACCCACCTTTTTCAGATCAACTTATCCACTCCTTCTCTATCTTGTGCATTAGGAAGGGGGCAAACTACTTTAGGTTAGTGGGCCTCCTTGCAAAGCCATTGGTAATGACCTTGTCCACTTCTTCTTCTAGGGTTGCAGTCCTTTTCGGTTCAATCGTCTCTTCTTTTTATGGTGAAGCTTGCCCTTGGGGTCTACCCTTAGCGTGTGGCAAGAAATATTGGGATCAACGTCCCCTACATCTTCATGCTTCCATATGTCAAGGTTCTTCCTCAAGAATCAATTTAGCTTTTCCTTGACTACAGGGAGAGCTTGCTTCTTTGGGGTCAATCGGGAAGCTCTCCAACTCTTTAACAATGGTGGTGATAGGATACCACTTGAAAGAACAAATTCAAATATTGAATAAGTGACTTTTGGATTGAAAAAGGACGATTACAGAAATTAAAAGAACAATTCTAAGCGTTCGAGAGGCTTAGATCTCTCCCCCTAACTCATCAACTAATTCTTTGCATGAAATCTCCCCAATCCATCCCCTATTACATTTATAGGCAACTTATCACACCATTATTCCCCAAAATACCCTGCCCCTAACCGAATCTATTCTAACTGAATAAGTTTCTCAATTCTTCTAGGTCCTTCCATGTTGATAGGAGTCTATCATTACTCGCCTCTTGAAATCCACCTTGTCCTCAAAGTGGAAGCCACTTCAAAATCCGAAACCAATTTTGGAGTAAGCTTGTTGTAGCTATTAACCCTTCTAGTCAATCCACCCCATACAATTAAAATGTTATCCATAAAAATTCCATAACCTATAGAAGGAATTCCTAAGGGTTTAGTCAGGTTTGAAATGTATGCATTAATCTCATTCTTAGTTGGGTTGTAATTTACTTGGACTTGATTTGTGAATTCATTTCTCTCTTTTCCCCATTGGCCCAACTCCAAACTAAGGCCCAATCTCTTAAGTTTTAACATCACGCCCTCAGCCTCTATTATGCAATTCAATCCATTAAGAAAATTACCTTCCTTACATTGATATCACATCACAACTTCTCCATCCAAATAGATTGCAACTGCCTCCCTCTCCTTCCGATCCAAGAACTCATTAGTTTTAGGATCCTCTCCGTTGAAACTTGGCACTTCCAGCTTATTGATTTGATTAGCAAATTTCCACAGTTCTTCATGGTGCTTTCCGTTCTTGGTATCAATTCCGATGACATCATATTTTGTTGGAATTTCAAAGGTAAGGGTGAGTTCAGGGGTAGCCAAGGCTAACTCATTGAGCCATTTGATAACCGAGCGATTCTATTGTAGTACTTGTGCAATGAAGTTGGAAGCCTCAGTCACTATTTCTTCAATTTCTACTCCAAAAAACCCTAATTCCAGTAACACTCCCTATCCTCTTTTTGTGAATGCCTTTACCATAGATTTCACAAACATTTGCATTTCATTGAACCTCTTAATTGGATGACCTTTTTCCATTGGTGTGCGTGGACGTATGGTGACTTCAGTGGTGTTTGGGATAACCATGGTTGTTGAGTTGGGAATGTAAGTTGTATGATAAGGGAAAGCATGAGAGTTTGAAATTTAAATTTGGGCCTAAATGATTGGGAATAATGGGGCCATAAACATTACTTTTATATCTATATGGGCCTGAAATAGCTTGGGCTTTTTTTAAAGATTCACTACTGTCATTAACCCATTGGGCTAGCTCCATATTTTGGTCCATATCTTGGGGTTTTAGCCTCTTCCGTTCCTTGACGGATTCAGAAAACACTGAGAAAGGGGCTGCCAAAACATTGAAATTCCACCTGTGATCTGTAGCTGTTCCTTCCTGCATCAGCTCCGAGGTTTTTTCCAGACTAATTCCTACCTGTGATGGCGGAAGGAAATCCAGTAACGAGTTTTCCCAATCCTTCAACTCCAGAATCTCCAGTTGGTGACCTCGATTTTCCAGTCGTGCTATCCCTTCCCTGTGCAGACATTCCTCTGGACTCCTCCCAGCCTCTAGGCCTTTGAGTGAGGTGTCAGATTGCAAAGTTGGCTCAGGTGAAGTAGATGAAACTCCTTTCTCCTCTCTCTGTCTCTCTCTCCTGCATGTCCCATTTCTTCATCATCAAATTGACCTCTCCATCATTATTGCCAAACTTCTCTGGAGCTCAAATTCATGGCTCCTATTCCCTCTCTTATTTTTGAATTCATTTTCTCAAGCATCACTTCCAAATTACTAACCCGATCGTCTAATTCATTTTCTTCATCAGAAGTAATGTCCCAAATGTCATCTCCAGGAAGATAGTGCTCTGATACTATTTGATAGGATACCACTTGAAAGAACAAATTCAAATATTGAATAAGTGACTTTTTGATTGAAAAAGGACGATTACAGAAATTAAAAGAACAATTCTAAGCATTCAAGAGGCTTAAATCTCTCCCCCTAACTCATCAACTAATTCTCTGAATGAAATCTCCCCAATCCCTCCCCTATTACATTTATAGGTAACTTATCACATCATTATTCCCCAAAATACTCTGCCCTTATCTGAATATATTCTAACTGAATAAGCTTCTCAATTCTTCTAGGTCCTTCCACGCTGATAGGAGTCTATCAGGTGGCTTATGAGTCTAACTCAGTAGCTCGAGGTCCAACTTCTCTTTGGCTATTTTCAACATTTGGAACATCCTTGGCCTCTACCGTGGCAGCGTTAACCATCATCACCATGTAGACCTCTATTCCCTAAGAAGCAGCCTTCCTTAGAGCATTCATGTAGCATTGGCTAGACTCTTGGTCACCATGAAGTTGAAGATACCTCCCTCAGTGAGGAATTTCATGGAAAAATGGTGAATTGATATCATGGCCATAAGTTCCTTGAGGGCTGGCCTCCCAATGATGCCTTGGTAGGCTAACTGGCTATCGAAGATAATGGATTGTACTTGTCTCTTTGTTTTATTTCCCTATGGTGATTCTCATAATGATCTTTCTCGTTGGACTATGCTATCAACAGTGAATACAAATAACAGGTTCGGGATTCGTGTGAGCAGTGGTCATTTAGAGGGTCTCCCTGATATTCGGTTTCTGTAATGAGGTTTTGTTCATCAGAGTATCTTTGGCCAATTGCCCAAGGCTTAGCCAACTTTCATATATGCTTCTCTTCCGATCCTAATGAGGCCCTATAGACTTGGAGTGCCTAGCCTCGGCCTCGGCCTCAGCTTAGGCCTCATGCCTGTTAGCATCTTGAGATGACGATTGCAAAGAACAAAAACAATTAAGGAAAGAAAGTAGGAAGAGAGAAATAGGAGGAAGATTGTAATTTTGTTCAATATTTAAGTGTGTTTTATTATAATTAAGGAAACTATTTATATAGGTTTTAAATTTCGACAAATGAGGAAAATTAGGATTTCCCTTCGAAAAGAAGATAAAATCAATTGTCTTACCAAAATCAATAAAACGCAATAACAAAAAAAATACTATTCTAACTTATTTGATTTTGTTTCCATTTTGCATCACCTTGCACCTCACCTAAGTATTTGTCCCACTCCACCTAGTGTGCGCCAGCTTTATTAGTCATAGAACCCTTGGCTTCTGGCTTCGGCATTGGCCTTGTGCTAGTGGCCTTTTGCACTCAATGTTTCAAGTGTTAGAATGGTTTTTGGCCTTACCCACTTTATGTGGGTGTTAGGCAATTTGTTGTCAAACGACCTCCCCCGGGCTATGATGTAACCTCGATTTTATTATCAATCGGCTTTGACCATATGATTGATTAGTACATTGGCACAATTATCGAGACAACACAATCCACATTCGTATGGACCGTTCGAAGCAATCTATTGTTAATAGTGTTGCTCACGGTTCGCCCCATTTCCTTGGAAGACTATATTATTAATTTGAAGCCCATTAATATTGAGTCGAGCCTTGTTTGGTCCACAAATTAACCCTAACCTAACTTACCTATTTTGGATATTTACTTGGTTTATATTCCCGTCTCTCTCTCGGCCTCCATAGCATTATGCCCAATTTCTCTTTGTGAGTCTTATCTCTCGATTTCTTTATCACTTCACTGTGACCTTTGTGGTTAATCCTTAGTGGGCAAATTATTGGACTCCATCTTCCCAACCTATAGCAACCGGAAGTGGGGCGGCCTTGGTGGTGGTTTTGGAGTTGTCTCAACCTTGGTAGTGTCGATGAAATAGGTGAAACTGAGCCCGATTTGAACTTGGTGTTTGCTGGAAATTATCACTACAACTGGCATCAGAGCCGGAGTCACCTTTTCCAGCCAGAAAACCACCAAAAATGATGACGGTATGCGTGTTTTTATAGGGAACCGAACCTGCAATCTCATTTTCTTGCCAAACCAGTAACTTTTCGACGAAACTGATCCCATACCCGGAACCAGCAGGCTGAGGCGCCCCTTCCAGTGTGGCGCGCGGCGGCGACGACGACCTTCGGCGGTGGCAATTTCGGGCGAACTTCCTTCGAGCAATTTGCTCATTTCAATCCCCTGAACGCACTGACAATGTTTATTTTCTATTTCAGGTTACACAGAAAAAGTTAGACAATTTTGCCCCTGGTGGATCGACGGTTGAAACTGCATATATCTACTGAATTACTTTAGGCCAAGATTGTAGCCCTAAAGCAGTAGATTCGTATCTTTCTCCATTATACGGACTCAGACACGTCCGCTCTGGTAAATTGGCTTTACCCGTTAATTTTTCAGCATTAGCACGTCACCGTGTGGGGTGACAATAGGTTGGGGGTTATCATTACTTGGCAACCATTGCTTGTGCTAGAATTAGGGTTACATGCTCTTGATTGATTTTTTGATTGAGTATTTGTTTTGAGTTAAAATCAGTTTTGTAATTCTTAGTGATGTAATTACTGTGGGACTAGTTATCTGCTAGACGTATTTTTTGCTGCATTGTTATTTTCGCCGCTTACTTATTCCGTTAGAAATACCGTGACCTTACTCGTTCGAAAATTCCCTTGATCTAAGACCGCGAGTCTTATGAAATCCTGAGAATCTAGAACGGTGTATACTGTCTGTGACCCTAGGACTACTTTGTGTGGTTTGATTGTGGTTTGTGCATTTTTGACTATTGTGTAAAGATGACAACTCACAGTTTTGATTTGAGAATTTTTAATGAAAAGGGTGACTTTGTTATTTGGCAATAAAAAATGAAGGGTATTTTAGTCCAACAAAATGTTTCAAAAGCCATTGAAGGGAATTTTTCAACTGATTTTTCACAAGAACAAAGAGAAGAAGCCGATGAGCTTGCTTATACCTCAATTATTTTACACTTTTCTGACGCCGTTTTAAGAAAGGTGGGTAAACTAAAAACCACTAAAAAACTTTGGAAAAAATTAGAAGACTTGTATTTACTTAAGTCTACACCGAATAAACTTTACCTGCTTGAACAATTTTTCAGTTTCAAAATGGATCCTTCAAAGGATCTTGATGACAATCTAGACGTGTTTAACAAATTAGTACAAGATATAGTTAATTGTGATGAGACTGTGTCTGAAACTTATAAGGCCATAATTTTGCTCAATGCAATTCCTGATTCCTATAAAGAAGTTAAGAACGCCATTAAGTATGGTAGAGACACATTAACACCTGAAATTGTCATAGATTCCCTTAGAAGTAAAGAAATGGAAATTGGGGCTAAAAAACATGATAAGAGGAACAGTGAGGTACATATGATGCGGGGTAGAACTCAATTTAGGTAAAATAGTCATGAGGGATATCAAACTAGTGGCGAGTCAAGTGGTAATAGATCGAAAAAGAAGAGCAAAGGTAGGTCTAGATGAAAATCTAGGACTAAAGCGAGAAAATGCTATGGTTGTGGAAATACAGGGCATTTTATAAAAGATTGTCATAAGGAGAAGGGTAAGCTAAAGGTTAAGGAGAGAGATGAGGTAAACGTGTTAGCATCTACTTCCGATATAAATGGTGGTGAGGTCTATATGATTACAAGTCCAGTTGCATACACCGCTGAATTAAATCTAACTACTAATTCCCCCATGCATGAGTTGATACTTGACTCTGGTACATCTTTTCATGTGACGTCTGAAAAGAAATAATTTTATAAGTTGTATGAATCTAATGTTGGGCATGTTGTACTGTGTGATAATTTTGCCTATACTATTGCTGGAATTGGTGACGTAAACGTAAAATTTGACACAGGTTTTGTGTATACGTTAAAGGACGTTAGATATATTTTTGAGTTGTCTAGGAATCTGATTTCAGTAGGGAGACTTGAGAAGAATGACTTTACTGGTAACATTGGAAATGGTATGATGAAAATGATCAAAGGTGCTTTAATTTCCATTAAGGGAATTAAGAAAAACGATATATACATTACTATTGGGGAAGTGATTAGAGGTGTGAATTCCTCTATCTCCTCTGCCAAGATTGATCACACACACACATGGCATAATAGACTTGCTTACGTAGGGGTCAAGGGACTTAAGCTGCTTAATAAAAAAGGTGCTTTCGGTAATGATTGTGTGTCAGATTTGTCATCATTGTGTGCTTGGTAAGCATCATAAAACTTCTTTCTCCACGAGTGTTAATAGAACTAAAGGCATGCTCGAATATGTGTACTCTGATCTATGGGGTCCTGTTAGTAATTCCACATCGGATGGAAATAGGTATTTCCTGTCTATTATCGATGATTACACAAGGAAAGTGTGGTTCTATCTTTTGAAGGATAAATCTGAGACCTTTAATAGTTTTAACAATTGGAAGAGACAAGTGGAAAACTAAACTGGCAAGAAAATCAAATTTTTAAGGATAGATAATGACCTAGAATTTTGTAATAAAAAAATTTAATAGTATGTGTAAAGAAAGCGGATAACTAGACATAAGACCGTTCTTTACACCCCTCAGCAAAATGGGGTAGTAGAAAGGATGAATATGACCATATTTGATAAAGTACGTTGCATGATGATTAGTTCTGGTATTCCTAAGTCATTTTGGGGTGAGGCTGTTATGACCGTTTGTTATTTGATTAATCTGACTCCTTTTGCTGCATTGAATGGTGACACTCCGTATGAGAGATGGTCGGGTAAACTAAGTGATTACTCAATACTTAGAACTTTTGGCTGTACAGCTTTTTCTCATCAAAGTGAGGGTAAACTAAAACCTAGAGCTAGGAAGTGTGTCTATCTAGGATACTCCGAGGGTGTTAAGGGTTATAGGTTATGGGATAGAAGCCAAAAAAGGGTTAAAATCATCATAAGTAGAGATGTCACGTTTAACGAAAATAAGATGCATTTGATTAAAGGGGAAACTGAACCTGAGAGTGAAGCTGAATCAGGTGACGAGAGAGACCAGCTTAAGGTGGAGTTAGGAAAACTCAGTCCACCTGCCCCTACTGCTTCAAATGAGGTGGAGACTCAAACTCAGGAATTCGAGGTGGAAAATAGTAACGAAATAGTGACAGAAGAGCACTATGAGGAAAAAATTCCTTTAACTAACTATAACTTAGTTAGGGATAGAGAGAAGAGACAGATGAGAGAACCTATAAGGTTCGGTTTTGAATCTGAATTAGCTTTCGCCTAGGCTAGTTATGAAGAACTAGCTGATAAAGAGTCAAAGACCTTTGAAGAGGCAATAGGCAGTGATCAATCAAATGAATGACTTAAGGCAATGAAAGAAGAGATGAGTTCTCTAGAAAAGAATCATACTTGGGAGCTAGTACCTAGGCCTAAGAACAAATTAATTGTTGATTGCAAATGGGTTTTTAAGGTTAAGTAAGGAACTAGCAGCTCGGAACCCCTAAGGTTTAAAGTTAGGTTAGTGGCTAAAGGCTATACACAGAAGGAGGGCGTTGATTATAATGAAATTTTCTCACCAGTTGTTAAGTACACCACTATTAGGATCATGCTCGCATTGGTTGCACATTTTGACTGGGAACTTGAATAACATGACGTAAAAACTGCTTTCTTACATGGTGAGCTTGATGAACAAATTTTCATGAATCAACCAAAAGATTTTAAGGATAAGTCAAAACCTGCTTATGTGTGTGTGTGTGTGTGTGTGTGTGTGTGTGTGTGTGTTGTAGTAATGGAGAGGAGAGTTGAGAAAAGAGAGGCAATCGAGAGAGAGGGAAGCCATTTGAGGTTGTGAGTGAGATTTAACCATTGTGATATCTTCTTCTTCCTCTCCATATCTTTGTGGATTGCTAACACCACCACCCTTCTCCTTTGTGGGGTTCGAGAGAGTTGGGCAGTCCAAAGTGTAAGGCGAAAGTCTCGGGTCGAGCCAAGGTAAACCGGTGTTCGTTTGATTGTTTTCTGAGCCCGAAATCAAAATTTATCGAGGGATTTCTGCTACAGTGGGTCGACCTCTTAACAAGGCTTGGCCTCTACGTAAAAAGGCTAGCTTCATCATCCTTGTTTCGTTCACGTGGATCTTATGAGACATTTGCTCCTACACCGGTCCTATGTGGCATCAAATAGGTCTCCATGTATTATGAAAGCATAACAATAGTCTCTGAAGTCCAAGACGTCATTTATGCTAAGCTTTAGGACTCGTTGTATATTAAACGTTGGGAGTCCTCATGATTTGCACTTCATCCTTGTATTATATACTAGGAATTTCCATGCCTTGATATGCTTTGGAAGTCTTCATGCCTTGATGCCTGGACTTCGTGCAATCAAATAAGACTCCATGTAAGATGAAGGCGTAACAATTGAAATTTACAGTTCCGAAAACTCAAAGATGACGATAAAAACATTTAGCATCAGCAATAAAAAAAGAGTGATATCACTAGTAATATCAACACAAGTAACTTCAAATTTAATCAACATTTATGTCTCAGCAATTTATGACATGAACCAAGAATATCAACAAAAGCCAGCCTGCACACTCAGCAATTCGAAACACAGAATTCAACTCTTTTTATGCATAAACACATTCATGATTCCAAGAAATCTAGTTTAACTCCAGAAAGTAGTACACCGATACAGAGGTTAAAATAAAAACATGACCACAAAGCGTAACCATTAGATATCATATCCTCATCGGTTTATGTTTCCGCAGCCACAACACCAGTTCCTACCGAATTCTTCTCATGATCGCCCTCTAGCTGACTTAAGTTGCCTTTCTCCTTGATGAGTTGAATATGATGGTGTTTGCAGTAAAGGCGCCCCTCGTGTGCAATGTAGTTTGATGGACTGATGACGCATCCTCCATGTGTGCATTTGAAACAGCTCTTGTGGTATGCAGTTCCATTTACCGAGACCTGTACATATTTTCTAGGTATCACTCATAATTTCCCCTTTCCTTACACACCAAACATAATGTGAAATAAATCTTACGCCTTATCTATATGTGAGTTTGAGGATTTAAACCACAGATTGGGTGGATTCAAATGAGCCAAATGATTACCTTTTCAGTTGGATAGACAGTATTCTTGCAACCAACGCATTTTTCTCTCGTTCCACCAAACATACTTGAAACTTTGTTTGTCAGAGGTTTCTGTTTCAAACATCAAGATTTGAAGATTGATTATGGATCCATGTACCGAATATTGGCAAGCCTCTTAGAATGCAAATACAAAATAGCTGAACATAGACAATTTTGGATTTTTTGATTGTTATATACATTTAGTGTGTCAATGAGGTCTCTTACCTCGTTGTCAACTGGTTTCTCTGGTTTTGCAATTTTAGGAGTTCCTGAAAACGTTAAGGAGAATGAAGTAAGAGGATTGTTAGTATGCAATATTAGACATGATTATATGAACAAGATTTTAACTTCTTTTTCTTGTTTAATACTCCACAATACTGTCCAATACAACTTACCAATCATACAACAAATGTTGCGAGCAAAACTCGTCTACCTTCATTATTTATCATTATTTACCTTCAAAGCTTTTGTCAAGGCTGCCAGTTCTTTTGAAGAGTTGATCAAAGTGTGGCCTGCAGTATAGAACTCCCTCAAAGGAATTGTAGTTTCCAAGCTGCAATTAAACCATAGAAGTATATAGATCCGCTGGATGAGACAATTTTGATATATTCTCAAGTTACAATGATGAAACTGACATTATCATATTATGAATGTCAGGTTCATAGAATACATGAAACCAATCTACAAAAGAAATAGCAAAAGAAAGAAGAAAGATATCAAGCTGGAAAAATTGGTCTTATATAAAATATATATTGATGCAATCCAGAATGCAAAGTTATCTGAAAAGTTGGTCCAAATAAATAAAAAAAATCTTTCTATGTTGAACTACCACCTTGTCTAAAAGCTTAAACAAACACAAAGTGCACATTGAGTTCAGCACGTGCCGCATACACTAGCTTACATTTTTTTTTTTTATCAATATGTGGACAATTTTCATGAACGAGATGGTGACATAGAGAAGGCAACGGTGCGGGTTTGGGACGGGGCACCTCCACCCCGCCCCGTCTCGTTCAAATCCCGCACCGCGCCTCGCCCCCGCCTGCAACTTTTTACCCCCGTTTGTTGTTCCGTTTATTTTTTTTATTTATATTTTCGAAGTTTCGAGTTATGTTATTATTAGACAATAAAATACAAATTCAAAATGGATTTTTAACGGGTGAATTGTCTAGAAATAGAATTATTTTTTATTTTTTTCCCCCTTCACGGGGCCGGTTCAGGAAGGGGCAAGGATCCCCCGCACCCTCCGTACCCTCCCCCGCCAACCCATTCTGGCACGGGGCGGGTTTTTTTGGCATCGCTATGGTGACAAGACTTGGAATTCTGATCATTTTCAACTTCAATATCACGATAAATTACTTCAGCTTAAGCTATTTATTCACTCAAATTTAATATTTAGAGCCTGTTTGTCTCCCATTAATGGAGAAATTAATGAGTTTTGAATATTATTTAATTTTTATTTTTTTTGGAGAATGTGTGGTTAAAATTTAAAGAAACTTTATTGATTTGTGTTTTTAACATTTTATTGTGTGAATGTGTGGTAGAAAATGTTAATGTTTGAAATAATTTAATTTGTTAAATTATGACAAAAAGGGGCTTAATAATCAGACTCTAAAATTAAAATATATTCAATCAAGAATCTATAACTGAAGGTCAAACTCAGAATCAAAGATCCATTCTAAAAGAGTAAGATTATGACAAAATTTCAGAACCTCAGAATCGAGTAATGAATTTTTGCAGGCAAATATAACTAAGAATTTCAGTTCAAACTTCAAACTAACCTTGAGGGTTCCCCTGCAGTGATGACATCTAAAACAAGCTTTGTGGTAGACTCTATTATCTGCAGTTAACTTGTCAACCAAATACACAGTCTTCTCACATGCCATGCATTTCTGGGTTGTTCCTGCAAATGCCATGGTAACCAAAAAAAAAAACTCTTGGTCTTCTCTACCTCTCTTTCTCTCTCGTGTTGTGAACAGATGGGATTTGGGGGAAGAGAGAGAAAGAAATGTGCAAGATAAAGCGCTTTGGAGAGACAAATTTGTGGGTTGTAAATAGATATTTGTCAATCATTTTTCTCTTGTATCAAGCACCTACCTTTACTAGATTTCCACCCTTTAATATTCTTTTTCATTTCAATTTTTTCTGATAGTTTCTCTTTATGTAAAATCAGTTCTACCTAATTTATCCATCTAATAGTTTAAATAACATATCGTACTTATTTTTATGCTATCTACATCAAATTCGTTTATGTTTTCTAATGAAATATACAATTATATATAGTTAAGATCAAATAAAAATAAATAAATTTACGCCCTATCTGTTAATTAAGCGTTGAAATGATTTTGAACATTGTTATATAATTTTTTTACTACTTGCTTGTTGTCTAATAAAAATGGATTAATTTTTGCGGAAAAAGTAGTTGCATATGAGGTCATAATTGTTACTTCCTAACTCACTTTTCACCTAGGGAAAATTATCCGTTGGTAATTAGAAACAGATTATCTATCGGTAAAAGTTATTTACTTTCAGCTACGATAATCAGCAACGAATTTTCCGTTGATAACGATGATATCTCTTTACCAATGGATACTCCGTGCCTCATGTAACTATTTAACATTTAAATCTTTTACCTATAGAATATACGTAGGTGAAGTACCAAATATTACCAATGGATGCAATCCGTTGGTAATTAGAAACGGATTATCCGTTGGTGAAAGTAATTCACTTCCAACTAAGATAACCAGCAACGAATTTTCCATTGGTAATAATGATATCTCTTTTCCAACGAATATTCCGTGCCTTATGTAATCGTTTAACATTTGAAACTTTCACCTATGGATATTTTCATTGGTAATTAGAAATGGATTATCTGTTGGTAAAAGTAATTCACTTATCCCACATCGAAAGTTCACAACAAAGTCTTCTAAGTTGCCCTCTATAAATTAATTTGTGGTCAAATAAGTGGTTAAACAATATTTTGATCTTTCAATTGTTTGGTTAAAAGTTAAAAAAATTAAAATTATTAAATAAATAATAATAAAAATAATAAATAAATAAATAAATAATTTTTTTTTTTAACCATGCGTCACACATATACAGCTATTTACAACATTGATTTTTACTAATTGTGATGGTAGACATTTACCAATGAAAGTCGATTGGTATTGGTTAAGATTTTTATCAACGAAAATTTCGTTGGTAAAAGATTCACACTTTACCAACGAAAAATTCATTGGTAAAATGTTTACTCTTTACATACGGAAGGATCCGTTGGTAACTATCAGTGACACTCAAATTTGCAACGGATTTGCGATTGCAAATATTCCGTTGGTAAAGAGTAATAGTAAGGGATATCGAGATTTCAGGAACCAAAAATCCTGAAGCCATGTTTTTTAGTAGTGCACGCTAATCTAAGTACAAAAATAAAGATCTTGAAAGGCTAGCCTACAGAACGAGGTTTAGCTTCAGATACCTTCAGGAAGATAGGTGAATGTAGATATCATGAATGCGAGGTGTAGGATACCAGGCCAAGAAACCCGAGCAACCACTCCCAAGAAGATTGGACCGCAAAATACTAAAATATATGTTTGATGCAATAACACAAGGCTAAATTCCTATTATATCTCTGTCATTGCTTTCTATTCCTTTGCTTTCCATCCAGGCAACCTATCTTGTACTTTGACATGATCTTAGTCCTCTTTAGTTAAATCTATGGAACCTAAAATTGAAAATTCAGATCCTAGAAAGAACGCAATAGTTATCTAGGCAATAATAGCTATAGATTGCTTTTACTATATGTTCTAGACAACGAAAGTCTACTGAACGTTGTTGAGAATTGAACCCGTGACCTGCTGCCTTCTAAAGTGTGCTTCCAAAAAATTAGAAAAAGGAGAAAATGTGTTTTCAGATTAACACTTTATTAATGAAGCTCTTCATCTGGATTGTGATGTGTGGTAATTTCCTAACCATTGGATCTTATTCTAGATCCTTCTATCTAACTAAGCTTCATATTTTCGGGGCGGCTATTCACATTATTGATTAAGAGACTTTTCTTCTTGGGTTTGAAGTCGCCTTTTTGTCTCTCTTCTTCTCTGCGGGTGAACTCCATTTTCTTCATCAATCCGAGTCCAATATTTGAGTGATTCTTAGAGAAATACTTGAGGGATGATGAAGTAATAATCCATTTACTTGTGTTAGTGTACTGTGTTTCAGTGTATTATGTAAATCTACGTGATTCATGTTGACAGGCCCAATTTCTGTGAGATCTTCGTGATCTTGTATATAGTTCCTTGGTGGAAAGTAATATACTGTGAAATAAGCACCCGTTCCTATGATTCTAGAGATGACAGTTTTCCTCATTAGAGAAATCTTTGTGATTCAGTGAGATTCTTTTGTGGAATAGTGGCTGGTTCTATTATTCTTTATAAGATAAGTCTTTGTGAATTATTATTTTGTAATATTCTGGAACATAATTCTATACTTGCTACCTGATTTTTGGGGCTTTATAGTGCAACTGGCTTAATCCATTTTAATGAATGCTCAACAGGGGATTAAGCGTTAGGATTGGTTATCGAACCTCTGGGGCTTCGACCGAAAAAATAACTGTGTTCATTTTACATTTTCTGCACTTTATTTTTTTGTTTATGATTGTGGTTTGGAATCTTGGTTAATGATTAGTATCTCTCAACTTTTTAGTGGTATCAGAGCAACCTGGACTACTGGAGCTTTGTGATTTCTTAGTTAAACCTGATTCCCAAAACCTGCTTCAAACTGACGTGAACACTGTTTGGTGGAATCTGAGTTCTTTCGAACTCTTTGGTAAGATCTTTCCTACATTCTATAATAAGTAATGCTTTACAGTAGAGTCCCTGATTTTTCCCTTCATTTGCCGCGTGCTAATATAGCTCACTTGCTTGGTCTTTGTCCAAAGACTCGAGAAGTCTTGGGAATCTGAGATAACAACATGTTGAGGAGTGCAATTGGATGAATCTTGCTGGAGAAGTTAGTTGAGGCATAGGATTTTTTTTTGAAATCTCTGTTTCTTGTGTGGTCTGCCATTCATACTTAGTGTTGTGTGTTCACTGCTTGAAGAAACTTGAAAGAAGTGCATTGGTCATCAATCCCTAATCCCTGACTGCTTGTAGTACTCTTATTGTGTATCCCTGTGTGTTCTTGAATTCAAACTTGTGTGTTGTGAACTATCTTTGTGAATTTTGTCATGGCTACTGATAAGTTTGAAGTAAGCATGTATGATGGGAGGGAGGGACTTTAATATGTGGAGTTAGAAAATGAGGGTTATCTTGATGCAAATGAAATGTGTTAAAGCCTTAGATAATTATTGGTCTTCTGAAATGTCTGTTGCAAAAAGAACTGATTTAGAAGAAATAGCCTAGAGTACTATTTTCTTGTACCTTTCAAACAATGTGATTAGGTTTGTAGGTAAAACTAAAACTGTTGTAGAGTTGTGGACTAAATTGAAAGCCCAATATGAGCCAAAATCTGTTCCAAACAATTTTTTTTGCTAAAACAATTCATTTCTTTCAAAATGGATCGTTCTGTTGATTTAGATGAGAACTTGGATAGATTTACAAGATTGACCTAGGACTTTGCCAACTGTGATGAGAAATTATCAGAAGATCAGCTAGCCATGGTCTTGTTAAACTCCATTAGTGATGGGCATAAAGACTTCAAGAATGCCTTAGAATATGGAAGAAACAAGCTTACCACAGAAATCATTATAAATTCTTTAAGAAATAGGGTTCTTGAATTAAAATCAGATTCTATCAACCAATAAAGTGGTGAAAATCTTTTGATAAAAAACAAAAATGTTGGTAAATCTAATTTTCATTCAAAATTTCAAAATGACCCTAAGAAAAGGAACAATAATAAAATGAAATCTAAAACTATGGCAAAGGGAAAGAAATGTTATTATTGTGGTAAGTTGGGTCACTTTAAAAAGGATTGCTACAAAAAGTAAATTGATTCAAAAGGAAATAAGGTAAATGAAGGTAATGCTGTTTTGTCCAATGATAAGCAAAAATTTGATAATGGCCTGGTTCTTGTAAATGTTGAAAGGAACCTAAATCACAAATGGATTCTTGATTCAGGTTGCTCTTTTCCACGTGCCCTAACAAAATCTATTTTTTGGACATTGAACAAATTAAAAGAGGTCAAGTTATCAAGGGAAACAACATGACCTGCAAAGTGAAAGGTATTGGAACCATAAAATTGTTCTTAGAAAATGGCAGAATTTTATTGTTAAAAGAGGCCAGATTTGTTCCTGAATTAGAAAGAAACCTTGTGTCTCTATGAATGTTGGATGACATAGAGTTTGACATAAAATTGGGTCAAGGACACATAAAAATCTTGAATAATTCTTGGTGTACATTATGGATACATGGTGCCCCCTATTGGAGGGGTGCCGAGTGGGCCAGGCGCCCTTCCAATAGGGGGCGCCATGTGTGCAATATGGACACCATAATGGTGTCCATAATATACACCAAGCATGGCCCAAAAATCTTTAGGGGTAGTGATTTGATCACTTTTATCCCAAAGAGATTTGGTTTATACTTTCTAAACGTAAAACCTTTGTTAGGTCTTTCAGTAGCAGTTTTAAATGATAACTTTAATCTTGCAAAATTGTGGCATTGTAGACTTGGTTAGATTAGTGAAAAAGTTTTAAAGGCTTTACAAAATAAAGGTGTATTTGAAAAATCAAATATTTGTGATTTGTTAACAATGTTAGATTAAAAAGCAAGTTAAGTTACCTTTTCCCACTAGTACTCATAAATCAAAGTAAATCCTAGAATACTTACATGCTGATTTGTGGGGCTTGTATCCATCCCTACATTGTCTGGTTACAAGTTTTACTTGCTTATTATTGATGATTTCGTCTGCGGGTGAACTCCATTTTCTTCATCAATCCGAGTCCAATATTTGAGTGATTTTTAGAGAAATACTTGAGGGATGATAAAGTATTACTCCATATATTTGTGTTAGTGTACTGTGTGTCAGTGTATTATGTGAATCTGCGTGATTCATGTTGATAGGTCCAATTTCTGTGAGATCTTCATGATCTTGTGTAGAGTTCCTTAGTGGAAAGTGATATATTGTGAAATAAGCACCCATTTCTGTGATTCTAGAGAGAGCAGTTTTAGTCATTAGAGAAATCTTTGTGATTCAGTGAGATTCCTTTGTGGAATAGTGGCTGGTTCAATTATTCTTCATAAGATAAGTCTTTGTGACTTATTATTTTGTAATATTCTGGAACATTATTGTATACTTGCTGTCTGATTTTTGAGGCTTTGTAGTGCAACCAATCTTTATCCATTTTAATGGACGCTCAACAAGGGATTAGGCGTTACAAATGGTCATCAAACCTCTGTGTTCATTTTACATTTTCTGCACTTTATTTTTCTGTTTATGATTGTGGTTTGGAATCTTGGTTAATAATTATTATCTCTTGACTTTTCTGCACTTTAGTCGAATGCAAAACTATAATCCCTAGAGATTCGTTTCTTCACCAGAGTTGATCCACTCTCTTGCAGATAGGCCACTCTGTTAGTTAAAGTAAAAAGAGCAGCCCTAGGCATATCAAAGATATATGAATTATGTTATCATAAAGGAAAAATCTTCATACGAAGGAATCGTAGACAACTTGCCATGAAACAAGAGAACATAATTATCTCCCTCTATCAATCACATATGAGATTTTTCATGAATAAAGGTGAAGTGTCCTTAAAACATAATCAAAGAATCCTAAGCAGGGATCATGAAAGTAATACATGAGAAAGAGCCATAACAGCACCCAAGAAAAATATAATGTCTATGTTCGAAATGTTGGGAAGAAACTTGAAATCGATGATCTTATATAACTAACTGCATGTCAGATGTTGCTAAAGTCAAAGAACTGGAAAGCTCATCCATTAGTTCCAAAGATGCAAGTAAGGTTTTGAAAATTGGTAAGTAATTTAGCGAACCTACAAAAGGTTTACTGTAAAGTTTCTTGAAGACAAACCTAGATGTGTTCGCCTAAAAACATGCTAACATGGTGTCAATAAAATCCCAAGGTGGTTTGTCATGCTTTGAAAATTGATCCCTAGATAAAATCTAAAATGCAAATGAGGCAATCAATGAGTGCTTAGAAATACGAAGCATTAAAAAATAAAGTACACATATTGCTAGAAATGACTTTATCCATGAAGCTCAATATCAAATTTGGGTATGTAATACGATCTTAGTACAGAAGCAATGGAATATGTTGAACATACCAAGATTTCATAGACTTAAATAAGGCATATCACAAGGATAGCTTTCTGCTTCCTAGAATCGATCAGCTGGTAGATACAACCTCATGACATGAGTGTTAAGTTTCATGGATGCATATTCGGTCTATAATCAGATTCCCATATCTGTACCGGACTAGGAACACATTGCCTTCATAACTAATTGGGGACTATACTGTTACAATGTAATGCCATTTGAGTTAAAGAACACTGATGGCACTTAGCAAAGGCTATGTTTTGTAAACATAATATTTGCAAATCAGATAGGAAAAAAAAAACGATAGAAGTATACATTAATGATATGCTCATCAAAAGCCTCTAAGTGATAACCACTTAAAATATTTAGAAAAAGCTTTCAATGTATTATGAAAATGCAGAATTAAACTAAATTTTCTAAACTGCACCTTTGGAGTTAAACTCGGGAAATTCTTAAGATACATGGTCATTCATCGAGGTATCAAAACGAACCTAACAATATTCAAGTTCTTATTAAAATGTGACCCCAACCAAGTCAAATGAAGTACAAAGCTTAATTGGAATGGTCACTAGCTTTGAGTAGATTTGTATCACGAGCAACAAATAAATGTTCCAATTTTTCCAAGTGTTAAAAGGAGGAATAAAGTTCGAATGAGGGTAGTGATGCAAGCAGACATTCTAGATTTTGAAAAAGCACCTAGGGAAAGCACCACTATTAGCTAAACCTTAAAAGGGAGAAAGTTATTGCTATATTTAGCAGTCTCTAAAGTGACCGTTAGTTCTGTCCTAGTGAAAGAGGAATGACTGCAACATTCGCTGATTTGCTACATAAGTAAAGCTCTACAAGGAGCAGAAGTGGGATATCCAGATATAGAAAAGATGGTCCTTGTCTTAGTCATATCATCATGAAAATTGCGACAATACTACCAGAGCCATAGTATCAAAGTATTGACTAATTTTCCGTTTAAGCAAGTGCTGCAAAGCATGATAAGTTAGGAAGGTAATGAAATTGGTAGTATAATTACGATAACTTGAGATAAGCTATAAGGAGCGATCCACGATCAAAGCACATGCATTATCAAATTTTATTGCATAACTATCAGATGTTCCTACTCTTAAAGAAAGAGCCTAAATAGAAAGCATGGAAATTATTTGTTGATGGATCGTCAGGAGACACTAGCTCCAGAGCAGTCATAATCCTGACAGTCCAGAAGGATACAAATTGAACTGTGTAGTAAAGCTCTCGTTAAAAGAATCAATAACGTGGTTGAAATATGAAGTTTTATTGGCTGATCTATGATTGGTAAAAGAAATACATGCTTGAAGTATATAAGTAAAAATTGATTCGCAATCAATGGTAAATCAGGATAATGAAAAGTTCGCGGCCAAGGATAAAATGACGGATGCTTAGCTCATAGAGTTTAACAAGTCAACTTAGTACTTTAGTAAATTTGATCATTCTCATATCCATAGAGAGGAAAATGAATATGTAGATGCATTGTTAAATCTAGCGAGTACAAAAGATGCAGATTTATTTTAGACAATACCTATAGAATTGTTTCCAAAACCGTCAATTGGCCAAAATATGGAAGAAACCCTGCAGATAGAACCTCATGGATGTAAGAAATCATATCTTATCTAAATAATTAAACGCTTCTAAAGATAAAAAGGCAGCACAAAAATTACGAATAAGAGCCACAAGATATATACTAGTAGATAATATCTTATTTAAGCTAGGGTATATGAGTTCCTCTACTTAGATGTATAAATGAAGATGAGCTAACATATGTAATGGAAGAGATACATGAGGGTATATGTGAAAATCACTCTAGTGAACACTTCCTAGCCCAAAAGGCCTTGAAACAGTGATATTATTGGCCTAATATTAGAAATGATGCAATGAGTTTTCCTTAGGAGTGTGAAAAGTGGTAGAAGTTTTCATTCATACCGTGACAACCCATACAAGAGTTGGTAACCAGTAATGGTCCTTAACCCTTCGCAAAATGGTGCATCACTATAATAAAAATGTGATTTTATTATAAAATATTTTGTGATATACAAAATGTTGTCGCAATAAGTGATTTATTGCGACATGTTTTTTAAGTTTGTCACAAAAATTGATAAGAAAAAAAATGAGTACCAAAAAGAAAGGCGACATTAAAAATTGTCATGAAATATGAGAATGCATGACAAATACTATAGACTGTCGCCAAAAACATGAGAGAAGGAATGCACCAAAATATTTTGTGGTGAGAAACTTATGACGAAAAACTTTTATTTCTTCCAGCAAAGTGTTTACGATACAATGGGGTCAACTTTTTGTGACAACAAATACTTGCTAAAAAATTCTCTATATGGACGAAAAAATTGCTACAAGAAAAAATTATTATTTTTTGCAACGAACAAAAAATATTGCTGTAGGTCTTTCACAATGCTTACCCATGTATTGTAGGCTCTAATGTTGTCATAGATATGAAGGATAAAACAATGTGCAATGCAGGTTGCAAATGCCTCACAAGTTTTTGCAATGTACTTCGTCTGTTTCTTTTATTATATTTTGTAACGCTCTTTGCTTGTTGTCTTAATTCTTTTCATTTTTTTTTTTGGTAACATGTGTTATTTTCTTCAGCTAGCTAAAGATGCCATTTTAATATGTAATATCATTTTTTTTTAAAATTTAAACCAAGAGAAAAATAGATAGATCATAATTCATATGTTATCCAAGACAGTGACATGTTGAATATTGTTGCTAGTTTAGATTGTTGTGAAGACGTGCCAACTTGACCCAATATGAACTTATGCATTAGCATTTCAAATTGATACAGCTTGGCATGCATATCCAATAATTCTTGCATGAGCTGGTAGTTGGTCGACAATTTGTAATGATTAATTAAAATAATAATTTAGAATAATTTTGTAGTGTACAAATTACAATTTAAAATAATCTTCCAGTAATAATTATAAATTATCACATAAAAAATTATAAAGTAAATTATGTTATTAATTAGTTAAATATATAAAACGTATTGTAAATTATATTACACGGCAAACATGACTTGTTATTAAAATTATATAACTATGAGCATGTGTTATTACAAAATAGAATATGCAGCAAAAATCATACCTTTAACATAATATTTGCAACAACTCTTTTTTCTTGCAAAAACTTTACTGAAATAATCATTGTGAGAAACTAATTTGTCGCCCTTTTGATTTTTCGTGGCATATATGCTTTGCGATTGCATTATGGCAACAGATATTTTGTTGCAATTTCATACTATTTGGTCGAACAAGTAGTATTGCGAGGTTTTTAATGCAATGAACGAACGAAAAATGTCATAGAATACAATTAGTAACTCATATAGCACGACAATGCTTGCAACAAACATATTGTTGTGAAATTATTTTTGCAACAAAATCTATATTTATTCGGCACCATTTTTTTGTTGTGATTTCGATATTTTGTTGTATTGCATTGACTTCGCTGGACCATTGCCTTGAGAAAGGTTAAATATGAGATTCATAATTGTAGCAGTAGATTATTTCACCAATTGGGTAGAAATGAAACCCTTGCAGGCTAATACTTGCAATTTCAAATGAAAAAAATATAATATTTTGATTTAGAGGGCTGAATTCTATAATCTTAGATAACAATACACAATTCCAAGGAAAAAGTTGAAAGAAATGTGCAAGGAATTGGAGATCTGTAGAAACTTTTCCGCTTCACATTACCTTCACACTAACGGACAAGTAGAGGTTGTGAATAAGACATTAAAATGCATCTTAAAAAGGAAGTTGGATATGGCAAAAGGGTCATGGGCGAATGAACTTTCATAAATTCTATGGTCTTATCGCACCACTATGAAAACCACTATTGGAAAAGCCAATTTTTCCCAACTTATGGGATGAAAGTCATGGTTCCAATCAAAATTGGTGTAAGTTCATCGTAAAGAATAGGATATGGCGAAGAACAAAATGAAGAGGCTACAATTGCGAACGTAGATCTTTTAGAGAAAAAAGAAAGATGACTCTCAAGTTAGCCTCGCCATATACCAAAAAAGGATGGAAAGATATTTCAACTCCAAAGTTCACAAGAAAAATTTCAATGTAAGGGACTTGATACTAAAGAAAGTATTTGTTGCATACAAAGAAATGAGCCCCATCTTGCTAGGATCAAAGTAGGAAGGAATGGTAATCGAAGTTGTTTGATTAGGAACATATAAGCTTGTAGGAGAAGACATTGAACCTCTTAAATATCCTTGAAATGACATGTACATACTTGATAAAATATTATCAATGAAAGGCAAACTGAAAATGTCAATTGATTATTTAATGCGCAAGCTCAACAAATTTGGTAGGTTGTTCAAATTCTTATTGTGGGAACTCAACAAAGTTAATTAGTTTATTATAATTTTGTATTCTTAAGCGAACCAAGTATGAAAAATAAAAATTTCTCATTATAATAAAGAAAGGTTACAAATCAAATATATTTGCAAACTAAGTATAGCATAGACGAAGATAACCTAGCCAGAAGGCATATTCTATGAATTAATTTACTAGATACATCCGTGGTTCCTAATCGCAAGGGTCGTTTAAATCAGAAGATGAGGAATAGGTCAAAAAAGTTTTAGGTGGAATCAAGTTTGGCGAAATGAAACGTGGCTACTTGGTAGCTCACCTTTTCTACCATAGGCGATCTTATTTAGATATACATATGTAAAAAATGAAAAAACAAGGAAAATTTGCCAGCAACTCAATCATTCTCTGCTTGCTCTTGAATTGTATGCACCAACAATAGTCACAAATGTTCAACTGCTGCATGGTAGAAGAAAGATTAGGTTAATCCCAAAGTCGCATTTAGTGAAATAATATGCTAGCATAAGAACGAAGAGGGATTCATCAAGAAAAATAATGGAATCAATAACAATGTTTGTAATAATTTTGGAAAAAGAAAAGACCCCTCCAAGAATCAGCAACACACATATCTTATAGTAAAGAAAAATAAAAGCGAATGATAGCATGGCCTATATATATTGTTCAAGAACACATCGTAATAATTGAATCCCAACAGACCCACTATCGACCATAGAAAAGTCAAAGCAATCTCAACCATTGAATACAAAAAGACAGACAAGTAAATGATCATGAAGAAGTATGAATGACATGCGCATTGAATGTAGCAATTCAAAAAGATGCTCCACTAATAATGCATGTGTCGCCATTAAAAATTAGAAACGTTCCATCTAACAAGGATATTAATTATCATAAAGAAGAAAATGCACATGACCTCAAGTTACAGCCCAATATGTCCGAACTTAGTGGACTATTTGTTGAATCAAAACATTTATCCTACAAGCTTGTACCCTTTAGGTAAATTTTAAAGGTATGCAAGGATGACAAAAACATAGAAGGCTTTAGAAGAGATATCCGAACCATCCCCTTCTAGGTTGGCAAAAAACTGCTATTAAAATGCACATGAGCAAAGACTTCTTAACCAATAAATACTACTTACGCAAGATAAATGAATAAAACGTGATGGAAATCTATAAATACCTCTGCCTAAAAGAAGAAAACCACGCAAATTCAAATATCCTCCTCCCAAATAGCCATTTTCCATATTGCTCTAGTTTGAATATCAAAATCAGAGAGTTTAAGAGAGAAAATCTTGGCTAGGTGAGGAATTTTTTGATTGTAATTTTACCGTTAACAAAATTCTTGTCCAATTCCAGTTAAATTCCCGAGCTTCATTGCAATTAGTGTTGGAAAACATTAGTTCCAAATATTATTTCCAAATAATAAAATGCATAGAAAAAACATATCAATAGAGGCTTATAACACTATGTTGTCCTAAAGTGAAATTGTCTATTGTAAGCTAATGTGATCTTTTTGGACAATTACTCTTAGTAACAATAATCGAATCACTTGTGCAACAATCACAAGTGATTTTCAAAACCTCAATAGCACTCCAAAACAATATCTCAAAATAACAAAAATAAAAAAATAATAATTAAAAATGAGTCTTTTTTTAGAAATTACAGAACTTCAAGAATGATTTCATTGTGTTTTTTTCTTTCAAGAAAACGGGTTTTATATAGTCCAAGAATTTTAAAAGAGAAAATCTTGGCTAGGTGAGGAATTTTTTGATTGTAATTTTACCGTTAACAAAATTCTTGTCCAATTCCAGTTAAATTCCCGAGCTTCATTGCAATTAGTGTTGGAAAACATTAGTTCCAAATATTATTTCCAAATAATAAAATGCATAGAAAAAACATATCAATAGAGGCTTATAACACTATGTTGTCCTAAAGTGAAATTGTCTATTGTAAGCTAATGTGATCTTTTTGGACAATTACTCTTAGTAACAATAATCGAATCACTTGTGCAACAATCACAAGTGATTTTCAAAACCTCAATAGCACTCCAAAACAATATCTCAAAATAACAAAAATAAAAAAAATAATAATTAAAAATGAGTTTTTTTTAGAAATTACAGAACTTCAAGAATGATTTCATTGTGTTTTTTTCTTTCAAGAAAACGGGTTTTATATAGTCCAAGAATCATAACTTCAGTTCACAATTCAATAAAACTAAAATTGTTGAAAATTATATGTTTATTAGTGAATGATAATAGCTTCATTGTAACCGTAGTTATTACGACAATTGTATCCCTTCATCCCTACTTTTTTCCTATAAATATGATACTTCTCAATTTGATACGACAATTCTATTGACTTCTCTGTCTTCTCTTTTTTCTTTAGTTTATATCACGTTATCAACATAACGGTCTAATCAATTGAGTTAGAAAAAATTATTTCTCTTTTTGCTTATAAATCTCTAGTCACTTGAGGTAGAATTTTTTTTTTCCTTCACTCAAAGAAAGATAAGAAGTTGTAACCAGTAAAGTTTACAAAGAAACTCTTCTTTTCTGCTCAAAGGAAAAAAATCATTATTGTCTTAATTTTAAATTGCATAACAAAATGTATAGTTATTCAATCTGGTTATATCAATTTATGATAGATAAATATTTATTGAATGCAATATTTTCATTCAATATTCCAAAAGAATATTATGTTATTAATTTTGAAAATGTACAATCTAAATCAATATTTCAAAAGAATGTTATAGCATTGCATGTAAAGAAATATGAAATCTAAAAGTAGCACAAATCTCGAAGAAAATAATATAATTCGAGAAACAATCTATATGAAAATAGGTTGTTCATTCTGACAGAATCACAACATCAAAAATTTATAAATATTCTGGAAGAACATTTTAAGGTCATAGAAAACACAAGTTTATATTATGTTAATATTTCAGTATAATGTTATTTGCTCTCGAATACCAGAAATATAGAAGATCCATTGTTTAATGATATTATGCTATTACTTCCAAAGAGTAAATGTTACATGACTAATAATATTTGTTGGTGTTCATGAAGAAGCCCAAATTAAACAACTTAATCGCGAGTTGAAATTTTTGAAGAAAAAAATCTTTCTATTTTGTTGATATTCCAGAAGAATATTAATTATTGCTCTTGAAGAGCATAACATTCCATGTTCTAATTTCTCAAAGAATATTGTATTATTGCTCTTGAATAAGTATAAACATTGATATATTAAGTGATTTGAGATAGATAATTAAGTATTCTAATTAGCAAATAGAGATAAAGTTCTAAATCAATGGTGTAGAAAATTTGTAGAATCTAGACAGGCAGTAGCAGTTACGAACAAACGTTGATATCTCAGTAATTCATGGTTTGATCGTAGTGAAATTTGGACAAAAGATTCAAAACTTATTGTTCTTCAAATCCAATGGTTAATATCAATGTTAAATGAGTCATTTGTGAGAAATTACTATGTGAATAATTCAAAAATATCGAATTGATCAGAAGATCGTATATTTTTCTAGAACAATTTTTTAAAGAATTTGATAATACTCAGAGTTATCTAAATCTATTTCAAATCTTGAATATTGTCTCGTTACTGTTGAAAATGAACAACTTTATATTTTTTTAAATATTTCAAAAAATAAAAATAAAAATATTGCACTATTGCATATGTATAGCATAAATTTTGATTTTTAAAATATTATATTATTCGAAAGTTGGAATGAATTTGTAATAGTAATACTTCAGAAGAACATCATATTGTTTAATTGAAGAGTAGAACGAATTGTTAATATTAATATTTAAGAAAAATATGGTATTCATACTAATAAGAGTATATATCTCGTTGTGTTCTTAAAGACGCACACTTTGTTGAAGAAATACTTAAGAAAAATATTATTTTTATATTCATTAAAAAATAATTCTTTTATTCAAATCAATATTTTTCTCAATGATTAACTTTATATAAGTTTGAGTCTCATAACATGTAAACGTTGCTCGAGAAGCATAACTTATATAAAAATATTCATAATTCTAAAGGAATATTTGGTCATTTCAAAGAATGACTTCTACATATTAATATTCTAAAATAATATTATGTCATCTATAAATACCAATATTATTGAAGAATATTATTTAATTATTGGTGAATAAATCAAAAGAATATCTTGACATTGCTCTTGAAGATATTCATGAAGAATATTATGATGTTGCTCTCGAAGAAGTACAATTCTCAAAAATTATAAAATCATTTGAACCAAATATTGTCACAAACTTGAAGTTTGTTGATTTGAAAAACTTTATGATTTGATATAGTGTTCAGATCATGAGACGTGTGTAACGTACCTGTAGTGCATACAAGCATCCACTAAACTCATGGTGACTCATTGAAAGAGAAATGCGAGAATAATTAAAATCAATTAAATACAATATTGAAATTTACAAAACGAATTATAAGGCTCTAGAAGAATCAATATTATATTACTCTCATTTTTTTTTAGTTTTTACTATACATTATTTAATCAAATTATGTATTAAATCGAAAGTTTAATTACTGAATGTATTATTATTTGGCATAACTAGTTAGACTATCACTGGATGACTAAGGATGCAAAATTGAGGAAATGGATACTCAATGAAGAACTAGAAGTTTCTTTAATCTATTGAATTCCAATATGTTGTTCATTCTTTTCATTGAAACTTGTAAATAATCATCACTAGTTAAGATATGGATTGAAGTCCATAGATTTTTGAAAATTAATTAGGATGATATAGGGATGTTAATCCCGTAGGTTGGTACGGGAGGCCCATAGCTTGGCTCGCAGCTCGATTTAACCAAGCCTCTTTTTTGGATGACGGTTCGAGCCAAACCGGCCCATGTGGCTTAACAAGCCACACGAGCCTGCTCGTATGGCAGGTCGAAATGTAGCTCGTGTTATAGGCTGCTTCAGGCAGGTAGCCACTTAGTAGCTGTGTGACAGTAGCTGCATACTTATTGCTTTTCTTAATAATAAAAAATGAGTTAGCTTGACTCAGACTAAAGCTCGAGCCAAGCTTTAGTTTTTCAATCGACCTTTGGCTTGACTTGGGTCAGGCAAAAAAAGCTCGAGCTGCAATCTTCAAATTGCAAGCCAGCTTGGCTCGGTTCATTTACATTCTAGGATGATAACTCCTTCACCTTCTATGTTGATCATCTAGTGTTACTTGTATACAATAGATGTTATACATTTACTAGAGATTGCATGATGTTTGTAACCTGAAGTTTGTAATTACTTTTTAATTTTTAAAATATGAATATAACTTTCAGATTATATAATCAAGATGATGTGTCTCGTTAATGCTAATGAGCTAAATCTCAACCTTTTAATATATGTTAATTGGGATGGCAATAATTTTTTTAACATTATTGTTTGGTAAACATGTTCAATTAATTTCTAAATCGTTACTAATGAGAACAAAAAGATTTCCAGTTCTGTCAAGGTCAAGCCAATATCAATGTTTCCCTATCTATATTTAGCTTATGACCAAAACCTAATTTGTTAATCTAATTATTTTGATAGTGAAATATATATACAATTGATCTACCATAATTGCACTGAGATGAAAAGTAAAGAATATGGAGAATAAATACCTAGTTTGAACCATTATTAAATTTTTTAAGCTCTAATGAGTGATATTTTATAATGTAGTTTGCTAACTGTCAATTTGACTGAACCGTTTTCTCATCATCATTATATTATTTAGATCCTCCCAAAGATATTTCGAACCAGAAGTTCGAAACATAATTCTTTTAGATACATATACTGATCAAATAGATCAACAATAGCTTAAACACCAGTTTTAAATGCTTCAATTCGAATTGACGTCCTCAGATAATAATTTGTTAGTATTATATCTGATATATTTACATTCGATTGTAAAACAGCAATCTTCAAAAGAAAATGAACCAAATAATGCAGATGGTACTCTTGGAGAATAAATAGATATAAGTAATTATAAAATCTTGAAATAAGTTCAAGTCTTTGAAATATTAAAAGTAGAGATATCTCAGCACGTTATATCTTTATAAGAAACGAAATGGAACAAAAACGAAAAAAGTTGTCGACAATACTTTTTTACATGATTTATCTCTTCATATTATGAACTACGAGGATATAGAAATAAATTCTTTGATGCATATTGATCGAAATAAATAATTGGCTAAATAAAATGATGCAATACATCCTAATAAAATTGAATTTATTAGAAAAACATGAAGTTTTTATACTTCCTATTTGAACAACTAAATGTGTATACTTACAAGAAAAGTAAATGAGAAAAAAAAAGTCATAACATATAATGCACAACTCTTAAAAAAATAAATTTCGTAAAGACCACAAGTGTCTATCTTATTAGTCTAACAATGCATGAAATTTGATATGTATATAATAAATGTGATTATAGCAAAATTAACTTGTATAATTTTAATCCTTGAAGGATTTTATACCTATAGTATATAATTCAGTTGATATCATAATAAATGAGAGTAAATATGTATTGAACTCTTTGTCCTATTGAATTTTTCCAACAAGATTTTTAATGAGAGAGTTTTTATGACATATTGAAAGAAATAATGTACTCTTTTTCCTTCATTAGAATTTTTATCTCGATATTTTTCTAAAGATTCTAACGAAGTATATTCTTTGTGTAATGAATGTCTATAACTTATATTCCATTATCCTTAAAATAGTATTCTTATATTTGATAAATTGTGTACAAATTTCAAAGAAATAACAACAAAATCTGTATTTCAATGGATTGTCATACTGGCTAAAGTCAAACAATGCTAGAAGAAATATATTATATGAAGATGATATTGCTTGGAGGCTATACCAAGACAATACGAAACATACTTCACTCGAATTGTGACATTAAATTGACATACAAGATACGGATGTCTCGATACAAAAGTTTTTATTTATGAAAATGAGGCAGAGCAATTATATTATTTTTCCTTAGCTCAAGTTTTGTTCCATTACATTTTCTTGATGAGGTTTTAACAAAGTAGGATTTTATAATATGTCATTCAAGATGGAATATTGTAAATTATATATTCACTAGTAAATGAGCACTATACCCCTACAAACATAATTATTATGACTATTGCGTCCTTTCTTTCCTAATTCTTCTCTATAAATATGAGGCATTGATTTTCAATGAAATACACACAAGCTTATTAATTTCTCTACTTTCTTCAATTTCCTCACTAATTTGTAACAAAATGTAGTTTTTATGAGGTCTTTATGATTTGAATAGATAATTCTATAACTACCTCAACCACCATTTTTATTGGCTAGTTTGATAAAAAAGAAAAAAAAAATTGATCAAAGAAGTCTAAGTGCTCGAGGTGTTAATCATAGATTTTTAATATTTACAGGGGATGTGATTTGCACTATCAATGTCCCACATAATTGCACATTTTTTACCACTCCATCATCTTATCTAATTTAATTATTTCTTTATATTTGATATATATCTAGCAATGAGCACCTATGAATTAAGCACCTCAATAGTATAAATTCATTTCTCTTTGAAGTAGTGTTATAAAAAGAGCGCTTAGCTGGTGCCTAAGCGTGATGCGCCACTACAACAAAAATGCAATTTTGTGACAAAACATTTTGCGATATACAAAAGGTTGTTGCAATAAGTGACTTTATTGCGACATTTTTCTTAAGTTTGTCACAAAGATTGATACGGAAATAATAAGTACCAAAAAATATAAGGCAGCATAAAAAGTTGTCGTGAAATATGAGAAGGCGCGACAAATACTAAGGATTGTTGCCAAAAACATGAGAGAAGCAAGGTGCCAAAATATTTTTGGCGGGAAACTTATGGCGACAAACATTTATTTCTTGCAACAAAGTGTTTGTGATGCAATAGAGTCTACTTTTTGTGACAATAAATATTTGTTTATATATAGTGGAAAAATTCGTTACGAGAATAACTATTTTTTGCAACAGACAAAAAACATTGACATAGATCTTTCACAATGCTCACCCATATATTGTAGGCTCTAATGTTGTCGTAGATACGAAGGATACGACAACGTGCAATGCACATTGCAAATGCCTCAAATGTACGATGTGTTAAATTTTTACGATATATTTCGTCTGTTTCTTTTATTATATTTTGCAACGCTATTTGCTTGTCGTCTTGACTTTTTCTAAAAACGTGTGTTATTTTATCGTCTAGCTAAAGATGCCATTTTAATATGTAATATTATTTTTTTTAAAATTAAATAGTTTTGACCAAGAGAAAAAAAATTTATAAGCTTTAAAAAAATTTCTAGAAAAATTTATCTCCAACAAAAATTCAAAAATAATAATTCCGAATATTTTTCTAGTGTACAAATAATAATTTAAAATAATCTTCCAGTAATAATTATAAATATCACATAAAAAATTATAAAGTTACTTATGCTATTAATTAGTTAAATATATATTTATTAATAATTCAATCAATATCAAGTAATAAAAAGCAACTAAAAGCGTTTCCTCCCTCTTTAAATTTTCATTCCCGCTTAAAATTGCATCAAACTAAAAAGTTTCATTTTCCCCCTTTCTCAACCAATTCTCACTTTATACACTAGACAAAGCCCATTTTGGTTTAGTACAAAATCTTAGAAAACCTAATCATTTCTCTCTCGCCCTTCCCTTGATCATCATTTGTGCTGCTCTTCCTCTTTAAAAATTACTCATCTGCACTCTTCACATTTTTCTAAGATCTCGTCAAAAATCATTGGGATCAGAAATTGGCTCACAAAGGTAAGGAAATCTCCCAAAATTTCTGCAGATTTTTTGATATCCTTATTTAAGCAATCGAATCCTAGGTAAATTATTTATATTTGTCAGATTTGGTTTAGGTTTTTCCACTTTCTGCTTCTTCCGTTTGTTTAGAAACAAATTTTCATTTTTTAAGATTATAATCAAATGTAAGTGTTATAGCTTTTAATTTCATCTATCATTTGCAGTTTTGTGTTTGCCTTTTGTATTTCACACCCTCTCTATTTCTCTAAATCGGTGTGGGACTGTTTGGTCTAGATGCGTATAAAAGAGAAGAAGACCAAACTCTCTTAATCTTCTTTCCTCTATTTCTTGTTTCTCTAAGAAAGTTGAGAGATAGGGATTGGACAAGAAATGATTACAGCTTTCAGCATCCTAAAAATAATGGATGATGTTTTGTGCTACTATTCATGGGAGTCTCGTTGAATAAAGAGAAGTGGTTTGAGTTAAGTTGATTTGATTTTCTCTATTTTTTGATAATTAATGAGTTTGACCCCCAATGTTGGCTGTTTTTCTTTACTTACTCTTTGTGGGTTTTTAATAAAATTTGGGATTTATTTTATGAACTGAAATTGTAAGTGAGAATTGAGTTGGAAAGCTTGAGAATGTGGGAAGAGTAGTGAGGGAAGGAGGGAGTGAATGCAAAGTTTTTGAGTTTTCCAATAAACGTGCTTAAGAAGTGTTTCCATGGTTTTTCCATTATATATAGACTAATTTCTAAAATTTTTTGAATCCTTTTTCAAATTTTGCTCCAAGTCTTGGTCTTTCTAATTTCTATTGGATTTGATGAGTTTATTTGTTTTACTTCATATTATGTTGCCTTGTTTCCCTAAATTTAATTTTTTGCCACTTGATTTTCATTTGTTCTTTGTTTTGTGCATATAAATAAATTCCCTTTCTTGTAATTTTTTACTTTGATTTTCATTTTTTGATTGTGATTATCTCAACAAAAATGCAAAGCCAAGCAAATTTATTGCCTTGATTAATTTGAGATTAGTGTTGAGAAATGATGGGATATATTTGATGAAAATAGTGCAGTTGGCAGCAAGGATTGGAGTTTCAAATTTGTACAAGAAAACAAAGAAATCATTTTTTGAGACGTAAGTGCTCTATACTATTACAGTTACATTCTAACATAGTCCCAGCAAGGATTTCCTCTTTAGTACATACATATATATTTGGATGGTGCGTCATGACAGCAAGAAGATTAGAAGATGTTCATGATTTGTCTTATTTTTGCAGGTTAAAGACATGTACAATCATGTGAATGAGTGGTCGGGACTAAAAGGCTCATTTGATTGCAGATTATGCCTATGTGATAATAATGACGTAATTTGAAGAAGTTAGTATTGAGTTGAAACGAAAGCAAAATTCATGCAATTTTGAACAATGAATTTATTGAATGGAAATGTTTGTAATTTCTTATTTGTTTGTTGGTGTATTTTAAATATTCTAACTTTATAATTCATTTAATTAAATGATATTGGCGGCATTGTTTTTTAAAACTGTAATCTAGTGACAAACTCTTTATGTTGCAAAATAAATTTAATTACAAACATTATTTGTTACATGATAAATTTTACTACAAATGTGAATATCGTAAAATATATTATGCAATATATAAAATGTATTGTAAATTATATTTCATGATAACATGACTTGTTATTAAAAATATATCACTACGAGCATGTGTTATTGGAAAATAGAATATGTAACAAATATTATACTTCAACATAATATTTGCAACAAACATTTTTTCTTGCAAAAACTTTACTGAAATAATCGTTACGACAAATTGACTTGTCGCCCATTTGATTTTTCGTGACATACATGCTTTGCGACAACAATATGGCAACAAATATCTTGTTGCAATTTCGTACATTGGCATCAAACTGGTAGTATTGCAAGTTTGTTAATGCGATGAATGAACGAAAGATGTCGCGGAATACAATCCGTGACTCATATAGTGCGACAACGCTTGCAACAAACATATTGTTGTCGCGAAGTTATTTTTGCAACAAAATCTCTATTTATGCGACAACATTTTTTTGTCGCGATTTTGATATTTTGTTGTAGCACCTCGCCTTAGCAGTAAGCATGAATTAAGCGGTCAACTAATGCGTAGCTAGGCGATGACTAGGAGGGCTTAGATGCACTTTATTATTATTATTATTATTATTATTATTTTATTATTTTATTTTTATTTTTACCTTTTTTCCTTTTTCAAAAGTCTTTTATTGACTTTAGTTTATTAAATTTCTTTTTATTTTTTTCATTTTTAAAAACATTTTATATGACATTAGTTTCAAGTTTTTAAATGATTTTATTTGTAAAAAAGTCAAAAAAAATAAATAAATTATTTGATAAAGAGTTAGACAAAGACTTATCATTTTGTTGAAATTTTAGAAAGTATGTGTGAAGTTCCCATAAATCTATTAAATAGGAATTGTCTAGTTTAAAATTAAAATTATGAAAAATAATCTAGTTTTTGCATTTTGAAAATTTGAAAATTGTATAATTGACTAATTAGAGTAACTAGTAAGTAAATATAATATTGATAATTTTAAATGTTTGGTAATTATTATTTTTATCATTAAATAATTTTTAGAATAATTTAAAATCTTAAAAATGTTAAAAAAAAAAAAATCCTTTTTTATGCCCATGTCTCACCCAATCATATTTTAAACTTTTTAGAACTTTGCTTTGAAGATACCTCCAAATGCCACTATATTGGTGGGTGAGCACTTTTACCATCAAAATTTGACTCGATTTAAGGAAATAATACGAGAAGCATATTGGAATGTAGATGAGTTGAAGAGTCATACGAAAAAATAAGATTGCCCCTTATTGAAGTATGCACATAATTTTAGTTTAATAGAAATTAATTGCTGTCAAATTCTCATCAAATTTTTATGATGGAAGTTTCAAGAGAATTAATTTGTAACCAAATTCATACTATCTAGCACCAGTTTAGGTGTTTATATTTTATATGTTCAATTAAATAAATTACCTAACTTTGTATTTAAATGAATATATCATTTAATGACATATAATGCTACCTAGACTAATGCTTAATGCCAATAGTGATGAATAACATCACTCTTTAAAATACGGCAACTTTTTATTTATTTATTTTATTATTATTTTTTATTTTACAGTTATATCTTTTTGCAAAAATGGCTAAAGTTTTTTATGTTTGATTCAAAGAATCTGATTACGTGGTACTCAAAAAAAAAATATTTCACAAATCTCAAAACACTTTACATCTTAGAGAATATTAACTAAACATTGGTTCAACTGTTCCTAACTTCAATTCGATTGAGAAATGTTAACTTTATTTTGGTAATTTTTATTTTAAATATACTAAAACAATTAACATGTGTATATATGAATTTTTATATGATTATCTATATGTTAAGATTCACAAGTTTAGCATAATAAATTGATTTATTTTTTATTTTATTTTATTTTATTTTTTTGTCTTATGTTCAAAGCAGTCATACCCAGATGAGTCAATCCACCATATTTCTATATGAATCCAAATAAGCCATAATCAAGAGCGTTCAATCACTAACAACTTAATTAATGATTACGACAATCATAAAAACTTCTCTATGCCATTTTATCCAAATTGAAGGTTTTCACAAAGTCGTGTGAACAAATAACTCACTGTCGACATAATTATTAACCACAAATTAATGAATTAGTGACTAATTAATTCAAAGTATTAAGAATGAAAGTAAAAAAAATTCATAAACATCAATTAGAGGTTAAAACTTCATAATTAAATTTAAGGTTCTAAATAATTGTTTAATTAAAACATCATGGGAAAAGGAAAAAAAAAAGAATTAAAATACTTCAATCCATTTTCTTTTCCTTTTTCATTGTGTCCTTCTTCTAATTGTGGGATCTTTTCTTTGAATTTCGAATGCAGTTTTCACTTTACATTGCTTGAAGCCTTCTTCCTCGATAGATCGTCATCTAAATATTGGTGATAAATAAGGCTAGATTACTCAAACTAGCTTCACATAACAATATAGGTAACATTTTCCTACATCCCACGTCTAGTGTAGTGCCCTTTTTTTTTTGGGATAAGTAATTGAAATCGAAATCCTAGTATATGGTTACCAATTAGGATTAGCAAAAAATATTTTGCACAAATATTTAACAAGCACGAAATCACACATATCTAAATAGCTTCTTACATGAGATTGATCACTTCCAAACTATCATTTCAATAGGATAAGTGATTATGCTATATATTATGATATTGGTTTATAAAGACCTAAATTCATTCAATGTATTTCTATCACTAATATAAAATACATGACAATCATCATAATTATTTTGTTCAATATAATACGATCTTAAAGCTGAACCCTCATGGATGAGATGAGGCAAGTAGAGGCTCTATAGAAGATCTTCAAACAAGATCTTTTAAGATTGATTGATATGATAACTTACTGTAATAGTCACTCTAACAAGTGAACATGTCAAGTTTAACCTGTACGCGTTAGGCTTATGAGAGCATAACTTGCATTAACCTTGAACGGAACATCGTGTTAGCTTTTATAATAGAAGTGGATGAGTAAAAAAATGTTGGATGAAGAGATACGTGACCTCATCCTACTGTCTGAGGCACCTTGTCATTGGCATCAATCGATCAGTCCAAGGCTCAGATGAAAATAAACAATAAAATTCTGTCCGCATTATATTTAAGTACTGTGACACAAATTGGAACAAAACAATGCTACTACCAATAAAATATACCAAACAATTATCAAAATATGGAGAAATTAACCTGAAAATTCACCCAAAATTTGAGAAAATTATTACTAGAAATAAAAAAAATTGTAAGTTTGAATTAAAATTAAAATTTAATGTCTACTCAATTTTAATGAACATATTCTAGCTACCTTAGGCCTCGAAAATACAAGTTCAAAGTAAATGTTTTAATGTCTGCATGGTTCTCTCTAATTAACGTATGTCATTGGGTGAAAATTCCTGTTTAATTGTAGTTTAGTGCCTATGGTTTCCTGTAACCAAGTACAAAATTTAAATGTATATTGAGGATCCTTATTTGACACAATAAATACTAAATCTCCCATATAAGCTAACTATCTTATCCACAGACAACTTTGCCAACTTATTCAGTCGATCAAAAACTACCAAACCACCACCATGACCACACTAAATACGAGAAAGACCAAATAAAATTTTTATTGCAATGTGATTCCATTTTCATTCTGGAGTAGACAATAGTTGTAAAAGCTCGACTTTTTCTCTAATGATCTAACTTCACCTACTGATAGGTAAGATTCTTGGATAAAAACTCTACTATATCTCTCTTCATACTTGGCCACTAGTAGTGCTCTTTCAAGTGTGATACATTTTAGTACTGTCTAGGTGCATTGGATAAGACGAACTGCACGACTCTTCTAAAATGTCTGTCTTTAATTCTGGAATATTAGGAACACACATTTTGTTTCACACAGTCAATGTATGATCATCTCTAATTACATAACCTGTTCTCAAATATCCAAACTGAATTGTAATTTCAATATTATCAGTGTCATACATAGGGAATGTGCTTCTCTAACCCTATCAATCAAGTAGACTTCACATGAAAATGAGCTAATACTGACTCTAGATTCGTAATTGATAATAACCACTACATTTTTCGAGCTCACAAATCAAAGAAACACATATTTCACTGGGTTGAGTAGAAGAACTACTAGTCTTTGCATTGAGAACATCTGTAACTACATTAGCGTTCTCAAGATGACAGTGATCCTTTATCAACATAAACTATAATTTTTGCCTCAAATTCAATACCTTCTCATTGAAAATATAAATAAAACTTTTGAGATAATTATATATCTACTATTTCTTGCATAAAGGTAATGCCCTCAAATCTTCAATAATAAAACCGTTGTAGTCAGCTCAAAGTCATGTGTCGAGTAGTTTTTTAACCTTCCATTTCTATATTAGCCCACATTTGGCCCTCATTTTTTGGAAATGAAAATGAGTGGAATAGTATTTTTTTGAAAACTAGTGGTTGAAAAAGAAGAAAAATTTTCGATTTACGTATAATATTATTTTATGAAAGATTGTGTGGTTAAAAATAGGAAAGCGAAAAATAGAATGTAATTTAATGAGTACCAAACTAGAGCTTGATACATGTTAGGTGTTCCCCCTCATGTGAGGAAACTTACTTATTTTAGTGGTAAGTGGGGACACTTTCTACTAAGGGTCCTTTTGATTGTAAAGATGTAATTGAATTGAATTGAAAACGAATTTCAGAGAATTGAATTACCTAGAAATTATTTTCTTGGGAATTGTATTTTTGGTATTCGTTTCGCTTTCTTTGACATGAAAATTGTCAATTAAAGGGATAAATTTTACTGGTATTGGGGATGAAACTTGTTTCCATTGCCAAAAAAAAAAAAAAATTCAAGAAAATCATCTATCTTTTGATATTCATTTGGCTTTATTTTACATGAAAATTGTCAATTAAAGGAAAATATTTTTTTATAATAATTCTTAGAATTTGTTAACTTTGCCAACCCAAAAAAAAAAGAAAAAAACATATATGCTACAGTAACCGTGGTGGGAATTGGTTTTCCCTAAAAACCAAGAAAATTTCAAATTTCAAGAAAAGAAAGAACTTGAATTCCATGGAAAAATATACCCATCAAACACCTTAAAAGTTGGAAAATGTTGTTGAAATTCCATTTTTCTTGGAAAATTTTGGTGTATCAAACACACCCTAAGTTCAAAACCAACTAAAACTAGAAAATAAAGGAGAAAAAGTAGGCTTTACTCGAAAACTAGAGAAGAAAAAGAGGAGACAAAAATAGGTTTCATTACTTTCCGTTGATGATTAAGGCCTATTTGTGGTTTGTTGGAGCCCAAAATTCACTATGTTGTTCCTAGCTGTGAGAGCTACATTTTGATCAGAGCTAATTGTACATATTTTTCTTCTTTTTTCTGGGTATTCGAATACTCATTCAGCGAGATTTCTTCTTTGTTATTCTTTGTATACATTTTTAGAGTCTTTTAGAGTGATATTGTTGTTGTTATCCAAGAACTAGCATTCATGATATATTGGTAGCCTCTGGAGGTTGTTTAAGAGAAGACATTCGGTGTGCCCATTATTTTTCATAATGAAAGTTTCATTTGGACAAGGTCTCGACAAATTTTTTTTCTATTGTTTACCTTTTATAGTGTGCATTGTCACTAATTATTGTCATTTTGATTATACACAAAGTGGAGTTGAAATATATCTGCTACTTGTTCATTACTGGTTCACCCAACAAAGTGATGTGAGAGCTTTGGTTAAGTTTCTATATTTCTTGTGAGAATTAAAATGGAAGATTTTGCTAGTGGCATGGTTAAACTAATAGCTTCCAATTATTCTATTTGGAAGACTAGTGGAGGATATTTTATATCCCGAATATTCGTTCGAGTCCATTGAATCGAATGGCAAGAAGCCTAGTTCTAAGACTATTGAGGATTGGAAAAATGTAGAATAGAAAGCCATTGGACAGATTAGGCAATTGGTTTATTAGAGTATCTTCCATCATATAGCCAAAGAAGTAGATGTATATAGCCTTTGGTAGAAATTAGAGAATTTTCATGAGAGAAAGATTGCACAGAACAAGGCCTCTATGATCAGAAGGCTGGTAAATTTAAATTACATGGATGTGGTAAAGCACTTGAATAGCTTTCAAGGGTCGTTGAATGAGTTGTCTACCATGAAGCTTGCATTAGATGATGAGGTAGCTTAACTTCTATTGAGTTCCTTACAGATGGTTGGGAAGCTTTAGTTGTCTCTTTTAGTAATTCAGCTCCAATTGATGTGATCACTATCAACATGGTGAAAGATAGTATGTTCAACGAAGAGGCCAGAAGAAAAATAACAGGGTACTTCTTCTAATTTTGAAGCACTTGTTACAGAGAGACGGGGAGAAGACAAAGTAAAAAATCTAGTGGTGATGATAGTCATGATAAGTCTAGAGGAAGATTAAGTCAAGAAAAGAAATAAAATGTCATCATTGTGGCAAGCTTAGTTACCTTAAAAGGGAGTGTAGAAAATGAAAAAGAGAATAGTTAAAATGGAAATTTGAAGAACAAAAGGAGACTGTAGCAATTGTGTATGAAGGGGTATTTATTGCTCACGAGGAAGCATTTGCTAGCCTTACATGCCAGGATTCTACATAGATAGTTGATATATAATCTTTCCTTCATATTACTCCACATAGGGATTTCTTTTCATCCTATACCAGTGGTGATTGGTTGGACCAGGATGGGAAATGATGTTGAAGCAAAAATTGTTGGCATGTGAGATGTGCAATTGAAAACTAGCATTGGTAGCTAGTTACTTCTCAGGAGTGTCAAACATGATCCTGATATGCGCTGCATCTTGATTTCTATTGGAAAGATTGATGAAGAAGGCTATCATAATTACCCTGGAGATGATAGTTGGAAACTTACAAAAGGGTTATCTTGATTTAGCCAGATGAAAGAAGACTCATGATCTCTAATGGACAAAAGCAAAATTGGTCCTTAGATATGCAAATATTGCTAAAAATAAAGCCTCTATTGAGCTGTGGCATAAGACGCTTGGCCATAAGAGTGAAAAGGGGCTTCAGATTCTTGTTAGAAGGATGTACATCACTAATCCCTTGTACTCATTGCATAGTTGAAAGGCAAGATAGAGTTACATTTCATAGATTTCCTGACTCTAGGTTCTTGACTTAAATCATACTAATGTTTGCACAATGCAAACTAAATCCTTCGGTGGTGCATTGTATTATGTTATCTTTATTGATGACCACTCTAGAAAGGTGTGGGCATATCTTTTAAAATCTAAGCTAGAAATATATTAAGACTTTTATTTGAAAGTTGAAAGAGAAACTGGAAAGCAGTTAAAATATGTAAGAGTTGATAGTGGTAGTGAATGCGGAGGGCCATTTGAAGAGTACTATAAAAAATATGGCATCAGACTTGAGAAAACTATTCCGAAGACTCCACGACAAAGTAGGATGATAGAAAGAAGAACATGACTATACGTGAAAAAAATCAAATGTATGCTCTATCATGCAAAATTGCCTAAGCATTGGGCTGAGGCAATGAGAATAGCAGTGGACTTGATCAATTTTCTCCATCAGTTTCTATAAATGGTAACATTCCAGAATATTTTTGGACAGAAAAATGTATCTTTTGATCACTTAGAAATTTTTGGATGTCGGGTATCTGTTTATATTTCTAAAAATGAAAGATCCAAGCTCGATAGCAAAGCAAAATAGTGTATCTTCTTGGGTTATACACATGGAGAACTTGGCTATAGGTTGTGGGATCTAATGAATAAAGAGATTATTAGAAGCAGATATATTGTCTTTTTTGAAGATGAAAACATTGAAGACTTGGATCAGACTAAGAAACCTAAGTCAATCAAAAAACAACAAGCTAGTTCAAACCCACATGAGTCCTTTTGTTACATGATGAACACGGGGAAAAGAACAAAATAAATTGTTAGAGCATTGCCACTCTTCCCTATATTTGCAGCAATCAAGACAGTATCAAAAGTTCTACAATCAAGTTTTTATTAGCCTACATTGTTTGTTAGAGCATTGCCACTCTTCCCTATATTTGTAGCAACCAAGACAGCGCAAAAGTTCTACAATCAAGATTTTATTAGTCTACATTAGTCAAGGATGCTTATATTGTGGTAAAGAGATGTGATAAGTGCCAGAGGACCAAAAATAACTCAAGGAAGAATGAAATGCCCATAAATGACATTTTAGAAGTGAAAATATTCAACTTTTGGAGTATTGACTTTAAGGGACCATTCCCTTCTGCATATGGTTATGAGCACATCTTGGTGGCGGTGAATTATGTGTATAAATGGGTAAGGCCTATAGCTTTACCAACTGACGATGGATATGTTATGACTCAGTTCTTTAGAAAGAATATTTTCTCAAGATATGGCACCCTGAGGACTATTATTATTGATGGTGAAAATCATTTTTGCAACTATCAATTTACAGCTTTGTTGGCTAAGTATGGGGGTTAATCACCATATCTCTACTCTATATCATTCTCAAATTAGAGAACAATTAGAAATTTCCATTGGAGATTTGAAAAAGATTCTTGAGGCAACAATGAATGCATTGCATATGGACTAGTCAAAAGTTAGATAATGCACGTGGACATATAGAACAGCTTTTTAAGATTCTTATTGGCATGTCCCCATTTCGGTTGGTTTTCGACAAACTATGTCACTTACTGTTGAGCTTGAGCATAAGGCATATTGGGCTACACATAGGTTCAATTTTGATATAAAGTCAGCTGGGAGGCATAGAATCTTTCAACTAAATGAGTTTGATGAATTTAGGTTGGAAGCTTATTAGAATGCAAATTTACACAAAGAAAAAACCAAGAGATTGCATGATAGGCAAAAAAGAGTTTGAGGCTGGTAAACATGTTTTCATGTTCAATTATTGCCTAGAACTCTTCCTTGGCAAGTTGAGCACTAGGTGGTTGATTCATTCACCATTGTAGCTGTGTTACCATATTGTACCATTGATTGCAATACTTTCCTTAATTGGGGCAATTTTGACACATTTTTTATAATTTAGACATAACTTTTGCTATGGTTATTACAATCGTAATTATGACCCCAATCCGGAAAGTTCTTTTCTGCATGAAGTCATGGTCCCCGAGCTGGTCATCAATTTCGAGGCCAAAATCCACTGTTTTCCCCTTTGAATTTCAATTTTTATTTATTTTTTCCATTTATGGTAATATTTCGTTTGCCATTTTCTAGTTGATTACGAATCCAATTTGAGCCAAATTTTTGACAAGTTACTTCTTTTATTCTTTATTTTATTTTGGTGTGATTTTCGAGATTTTGCTTTTTTGGTAAAATTTATATAATTTCATATTTTCTCAGCTATTTAACTCGGCTTGTGGGTTATTTTTTGTAATTCTGAAATTTTAATAATATTGAGTAAATTTCAAAAAAGTTTCTATGTGTTATGGGTGTTATTCTTTCATTTACTTTTTTTCATTAATCGTCTGTTGCAACAAGCCCACAGGATAATCACTATCCTACCCGACGTCAGTATTCACACACACTTCCAAGTTTTGCATTGAATAGGTAGAAGTTAATTTTAATTGTGTGATTTTAAAGCTATTCATAGTGTTACTATAGAAATCGAATCTTGAGATTTACGGCATGCCATTTAACCAAGTTGAGTAAATTAGGCTATAAAAAGGATATATTGCATCAAATCTAAAATCTTGGGACTGAGCTACAGTAATTATGAAATTTATTTTGGACCTCATGATGAAGATTCGGCTGTGTCAATTGTTAATTGGATGCGAGTAAAATTCAACGGGATGATATGGAATGGAAAAGGATCAAAATACACATGCAAAAGTTCAGGAAACGATCTATAAAATTGGTCCCCAACGCCTATATAATGAATAGGCCTAGGCCTGCAAGCCCTGCGTATGCAAGGTGGTCAGGCAACTGAGGCTCATACTACATTACTATATGTATGCTGAAAATAAACCATGAGTACTCATGCACTACAACATATCAACCCATTTATAGTTTGCAAAGAATGTTATCTATCACGTTCTATTGCATTTTTTGGAATGTTAATGTATGTGGTGTTATTAAAAGTCGTACAACTATTATAACAATTTTTGTATGCTATTATAAAATGCTATAAAAAACTTTTACATAGTCATCTCTTATCCTCATGATTTTGATGTTAATAGCATTCTTTTCATGCAATGTTTTTAATGCCATTAATTTTTGAACTAAAAGTATGGACAACAGTAACCAATCCAATGATAAATTTCAAAACATGAATCAATATTGTCTTTTAAAAATATACAAGTGTAGCTATTCAATAGCGAAATAGAATAATGTTCCGTCTTCACATCAAATACGAATAGCTATATATACTTGAAAAGGCAATTAATAAAATTAAATAGAATAAATTCAATCTAGTTCTTCAAAAGAAAAATTCTTGAACTCTTGCAACTTATTTGTAGATAACATTCGTCAAACCAACAATGCATTTGAATTTGAAAATTAACAAAGTGATACTACTAATTAAATAATTAATTCTCCATACTCCCTAAGAAAAAATATGCTAAATTAGAATCGAGTCTCAAGGGCTGCTAGTAGGTTTGCTCCTAGTGCAAGTAGAGGTGAATTTGTCACTTATGCACTATTAGTTTTGAAAAGGATTGTAGACTATAACCATGCAGCTGATCATAATGAAATTAGAAATAAATAAATGTAATATAAGAATATTTATTCCCTTTGCCATTTTAGGGCTGATTTCCTAAAATCTGTTTGCTTCTTCCACATAGTGAATCAAATTTTATAAAACAAGCTGGCCGCATGATCTTCGTCAATTCACACTACACTATTGCTTAACCCTTCATTAAAAAAAGTATCGGTAACTATGCACTTTAAGCTAAGAATTTCCAGGACACAGCCCTTGAATTTTAGGAGGTGTGAGCGTCCCTTGTGCATAAGGAATAACCAAACTCCTTTCCTAGAGAAACATGAAGAACAACTAATTTTGCATTCCAACCAATAATTTAATAGAATTCTATTACTTTAGCTTACTCTAGATTGTAGCGCTACAGGGCGAACTTTCGAAGTTTCCAGCTGGTTCATAGCAGTTTTCTACGATTCCATCTCTAGTGAAGGAAAAAGAGGGGTGCTTGGAGATGTTAAAAGCCTGAAAACACGAGAACTTTTATGAGTGCCATTGAATGACTGTATTGAGATCAAAGTGAAACGTTACATTTGTTAAGAAAAATGTAGGGAAATTTGAAAAGTTAATGAACTCCAAGGCACGAAAAAACGTTATCTTTTAAGAGATGTTTCTCCCCTATCCAACAAAGTCATAATTGGGGTATGATAGAAAATCTCTCTCAGGATACAATGGAGGCGTTTGATTCAAATTGTGACTATTTGATCATGTCGGAAATTCGACTAACGCAATCAAAAGAAGAAATAAAATAAGCAGAAAAATAGACAGTAAATGAAGCGAGGTATGCCAATAGTGCCAAGAGAAAGAAAGAAGAATAATATTTTAATGTGTTTGCAAATGAGAATTCGCCCAGAATTTATAGAAACTGAGGCAACTATTTGAATAGGTGTATCTTTTGAAATCCTTGCGTACAGCTATTGGAAGTGACTGTTAAAATTGAACAGATGCACCTATTCAACAACTTTTGAAAATAAAATTCTCTTTCGGGGGCGTTGCCCCCGAGCCCCCCACGGGGGGTGCTGCTCCCTCGATCCCCGCAACCTGACCGGGCAGGTCGAATCCCGTTGCCCAGCGACAAACACTAATCCGGGCGGCAAATCATTCGCAAAACAAAAAATTAAACACATGCAAAATGATGAAAAATATCTAACAACATTTAATTAAGAATTCTCAAGAAAATGAAGTCCTATCCCATAGACACATCTAACAGTAGTAAATAAACAAAACCCAAATTATTTTCAAAGTACGTAATGAGTATGACCAATATGTAATGATATGTATAGATAATGTGTATTTATACGAGTTTCAAATTAACCGGGTCTTTAACGGCAATCTTTCCTAACCGCCATGCAGGACAAAGGGACGCGACCTACCACTCGTGCGCCACCTAGAATGCCAACTCATCGAGCCTTGTGCTGCCACGTCATCGAACCACGAGTCCATTTCCGAAAACTATAAGGCTCCCCAGCTCCTCGCGACGGTGCGAAGTGCCAAGTGCGCCTCTAAAGCGCCCAATGCGTACTTTGTGACGTGCGCGTGCGCGTGCCGGGACCGGGACCGGGTCCGGGGAATGGTGCTAGTGGTGCGAAGCACCACTCTAGTGGTGACTAGCATTTGGCTAGTTTGCTAGCCTTTGGCTAGCTAAAGTTAGCCAAGTGGTAGGTAACATATTAAATTATATATTATTTACACAACCCACTATATAAACAAGACTATTTTCTTGTAAACTTTCGATGTGGGACTCCTTTCCATATAAAAACCACTTAAAATGGGCTTATCAACATATGGGCCTATATTGGAGACTTTTCCAATTCACTTAAATTAATTGCAATGACCCATATCATTAAATATTACATTTAATATTTTAAACCCAAATCAAACCCAAATCAAATTCAATTAATTCCAACAATCCCCCACATGAATGGAAGAAGTCGACTCAAATCAAGGAAGAAGAAAGAAGAGTACTATCTGAAAGATAACGCATCAAGATAGGTAGCTTTCACTTTGAACCTTCTTTAGTAAGAATCTATCGAACTCACTTGGCTAATCAGTGAACGCAACGTTTTGAACTGTCAGCCGTTATTGCAAGCTCAGACAACAGACCAAACACATTATCTCTCATATCAAACTTGGTTCTCTATTGTGTTCATTATTTCGGCCCTGAACTACTTGGGTTCTGCGAGTGCTTTAGAGAATTCACCTAAGTAAATTCTCATAGAACCGGCCAAGTTCGCACTAACATAGGTGATGCACTATAAAGAGTACCCCACTATAATAACTTGTACCATTTATAGTCATCATTAAAA
>NW_019264872.1:369629-375672 GCF_002742605.1 Olea europaea var. sylvestris
TGACTCATAACTGTCTTTGAATCAGTCATCTTGAAATCTAGAAATTTGCCGACAATGAATTTCTTCGTTCCGGCATCTTCGATTTTGTATTTTTTGTCAAGAGACTCCCACAGTTCTTTAGCCGTCTTGTAATTACAATACACACTATATAAAGTGTTATCTAATCCATTGAGAATGTAATTACGGCATAAGAAATCCGCATGTTTCCATGCTTCAATAGCTAATTGAGTATTTTTATCAGTAGCATTCTCCGATGTTTGTGCAGGACATTCTTCACGCAGAAATTTTACTAAGTTCAATGTTGTCAAATAGAATAGCATCTTCTGTTGCCAACGTTTGAAATCCGTGCCATTGAACTTTTCCGGTTTCTCATATTGTGAAGCCGGCGGCATGACAAATTGATTGGAACCTGAATTTGGCGCAATCACCGCATTAGTATTGCTCTCAATAGTACCAATCACAGCGCTATTATTATTATTTGATGTACTAGCCATTTTCTGTAAAACCACAATTACAGAAAATAATCAATAATAGAAATGTAGAAGAAATTACAGATATTTTCTGACCGGGCAGGTCGAATCCCGTTGCCCAGCGACAAACACTAATCCGGGCGACAAATCATTCGCAAAACGAAAAATTAAACACATGCAAAATGATGAAAAATATCTAACAACATTTAATTAAGAATTCTCAAGAAAATGAAGTCCTATCCCATAGACACATCTAACAGTAGTAAATAAACAAAACCCAAATTATTTTCAAAGTACGTAATGAGTATGACCAATATGTAATGATATGTATAGATAATGTGTATTTATACGAGTTTCAAATTAACCGGGTCTTTAACGGCAATCTTTGAGCTTCAAATCCAAAAATACACGCAAAATACAAAAAGGAAGGAGAACAAACATCCATAATGGTGGCAAATAACTTTCTACTAACGGTCGTGATACAATGGAAAAGTTAATTCTGGAAATCAAGAATTTACCATTTGAAGTTTATATATTTTTCACGATACACCGAAGGTTAGAAGAAATTTCTGAAATACAGCTGCTTAGCATAGTTGCTTAACATTACCAATAGAAGTTATTGATTCTGAAATACGGAGTATTAGTTGGCAAAATTTAAACAAACCTCTTTGGACATCCAAAGAAATAGCAAGCCTCACCTGTTAATTAAACTGTGAGGATTGTTCAATCACAGTTCAATCTCCCAGCAAGCCATAAGACTTCAATTGAATGAACAAGGCCACGCTGCTATAGTTGCTCTTTGAATCAAAATAGCACCAAGACACAATATATCTACATAAGAAAAGCAGAAGATAAGTAAATGTTCTTTGTACCTAAACGGAGTAAAAAATATTACAAATCCACACTTATTCAAGTATAAAGTGCCAAGAAGGCATTCATTTCTAAAGGGCTCTCAACACCCCTCACCAAGGGATAAGTAAACTAAGGGTATATTTAGGCCGCCAATCTATTAAAAAATAATAGGCCCAAGCAAACTACTTAGTCAATCACTGACATTACTAGGCACAGAAAAACAATAAGTTTCACTACACAAACAATATAACCAAATCAATCCATATGAGAAGACCCGAGTTCTAACGTTTGAGTGCTACTAAAAAGAATATCTTGAACATCATATTGCACTTTCAAAAGCTTGAAACTTATTTAAATGATATCATGAGATTGTAAGAGTGAATATATATAAAAAAAATTAAAAAAAAAATTGACATCAACATAAATGAAAATACTAGAAGTTTAGCAATGTTAATATCAAACCAATAATTAATTAAGTCCTTAAATAAATAAAAGTAAGCCTGGTGGGTTTCTTTCACATGCCAATTTGCCAGCCCTCTCATACCTTAATTGCCATGAACCATCAATTTCCCGAAAGGGGATAAACGAGGATGTGAGACAAAATCTCAAGAAGTATATAATTTCATGGATTAATGTTTGTACAGAATTTAAGTAACTTCATACATACATACATGCATGCATACATACATAGTGAGACATGAAAATCTATACCAAACATAGGCGGTATGAAATTTTCAAGTGTAGCATTACTGTATTCACTATTCCGGTCCAAACTTAGAACATACATAAAGGACCTCATTATCAATGTTCCAAAAATCTAAAATACGCTTATATTCCCATAAAAAAATATACTCATACACTTATCATACCTTACACGCACTAAAAAATATACTATATTTGTAATTGTGTGTATTTAACGGAGAACTGAATGTACTTAAAAATGGAACATACGATATTGATTTGTAGGGACTACCTTGCTTTGAGAGTTCTAATTCAATTGAATTTTGAATCTTAAAAGTGATAAAATCTTATCATTAGCTCAACCATATTTCAGCTAATGTAATAAGATAATGAATTTAAATAAAAAATGGATTATCTCCATAATTTCTAAAATTAAATAAAGTAGAGATAAAATCAAAATATTATCTTTATAATTTAATATTTCAATTTTAACTGAAAAATATAACATTGAAATTTTAATTCAATTATCTTTTAACATTAAATAAAATATAGATAAAATTAAATTATTATCTTAATAGGAATTTGATTTTATCTCAATCATTTAAAATTTCAATCTAACTAAAAGAGATAAACTTAAAACATTATCTCCATTATTTAATTAAAGTTAAATAAAATTTTAACTACTGGGTTTAAAACCAAAAAGAAAAATAAAACAAAAAGGTATGGGTTATAATTTCACATAATGAACTTTCATTGTTTGATCGGGCTAAATATTAATCATGTCTATTTTTATTCTTTTTTATTTTTATAACGGGCCAAATCTAAATTAATAAAATTAGACCATAGGTATGAGTATTACAATCTACCATCCTAACAATAAATCTTGTCCTCGAAATTTACCTTAAAATTCATAGAAGGTTTGTGGATACTTAGCTCGCATCTCTGCCTCTCTCTCGTATGTTGCCTCTTCGATTGAGTGATTGCACCATTGTACTTTTACTTAGGCGATCACCGTATTTTTTAGTGCTAGAAATTTCTAATTAATGATCCTCATTGACACTTCATCATAGTTCAAACCCCATTGTAAATCAATGGATTGATAGTTGACCACGTGACATGGATCAGGGATGTACTTTTGAAGCATTGAAACATGAAAGAGGTCATATACAGTTGAACGTTTTGGAGGTAAACCCAACCTATATGTGACATTCTTAATACATTGCAAGATTTCAAATGGCCCAATGACCCTTGGTTGTAACTTTCCTTTCTTACCAAAAGGTAATACTCTTTTCATTGGTGCAACCTTGAGAAATATTTAATCACTTACCAAAAATTCCAATTCGTTCATTCTTCCGTTAACATAACTCTTTTGTCTATTATTGGCAATTTTCATACTAGTTCGAATTTTCTCAATAGCCTGCATTGTTTGTTCAATGATCTTTGTCCTCAAAATCTTTTGCTCACCGACCTCATCCCAATGAGTTGGTGATCTACACTTCCTGCCTCATATGGTACCATGCCAATAGAAGCATGATAGCTGTTGTATGCGAACCAATCAAGGGTGAATATTTCTCCCAATGTCGTCCAAACTCGAGGGCACATGTTCAAAAGATATCTTCCAGTGTTTGAATCATTTGCTTAGACTAACCATCTATCTGAGAGTGAAAAGCCGCACTAAATTTTAGCTTAGTTTCCCTAGCTCGATGCAAGCTTTTACAAAAGTTCGTGAACTTTTGGATCTTTATCTGATACAATTGAAATGGATATATCATGCAACTTTACTGCCATATTTATATACAACCATTGAGAATATCATCCGAACCGGTAAGAAATGAGCTGATTTGGTGAGTCGGTCTACAATGACCTAAATAGCTTCATTATCCCTCGTTGAATTTGGAAAACCAAACACAAAGTCGATTGTTACATACTCCCATTTCTACCCCGAAACTTCTAACGGTTCAAGTAACCCTGATGGTCATTGGTATTCAACTTTCACTTGTTGACATACTAAACAACTTTTGACATACTCAGCTACGCCCCTCTTTATGCCTTTCCACCAAAATACTTTCTTAAGGTCTTCATACATATTTGTACCTCTTGGATATACTAAATAAAGAGTAGAGTGAGCTTCTTCTAATACTTGCTTTTTCAACTCCTCGAAGTTAGGTACGTATAAACATCCTTGATAATATAGGATCTTATCCTTATCCATGGTGAAATCCTTTCGCTTCTCTATATCAATCTTCGACTTAATGAATTCAAATGACTGATCAACTTTCTGATGGTCCTTAATCCTATCTTAGATGGTTGGTAGAATCGAAAAGTGCTGCCATCTGAGCAATAGCTTTTAGTGGTGTTGTTAGCACTTCAAGGTTTATTCTCTCGAACTCTTTTCATAATGGCTCTTGTATGGTCAAAACCACCATTTGACTTGTTACTTTATGACTCAAGGCATCTGCTACAACGTTTGTCTTCCTTGCTTGATAGTAAATGTTACAATCATAATCTTTTACCAACTTAAGCCATCTTCTCTGTCTCATGTTCAACTCATTCTAAGTGAAGTTGTACTTGAGACTCTTATGGTATGTATAAATGTCATACTTACATTCATAAAGATAATGCCTCCAAATTTTTAATGCATGGACTAACACAACAAGTTCTAAGTGGTATGTAGGGTAGTTTTGCTCATGCCACTTCAGTTGCATTGATGCGTAAGCAACTGCTTTACCATGCTACATTAAGACACATCCTATTCCCTGCTTAGATGTATCACTGTAAATTACAAAACCCTTTAATCCTTCAAGTATAGTTAATACTGGAGCATTTACTAGCTTCTACTTCAATTCCTCAAAACTGTACTCAAATTTCTCCGTCCAATCAAACTTTGCATTCTTATGTGTTAATTGTGTTAGTGGTCCTGTTATATCGGAGAATCCTTCAACAAACCTCCTATAATATCCTGCCAAGCCTAATAATCTACAAATTTCTCTTACATTGGCTGGCCTCGACCAATTTAACACTATCATCACTTTGCTTGGATCAACCTCTATTCCTCGGGCAGTGACAACATGTTTAAAGGATACTACCCGTTCCAACGAAAACTCAAACTTTGCATAAAGTTTTTCCTTCTTTAGGACTCCCAATACTATCCTTAAGTGCTCTTCATGCTCCTTTTTGCTTTCTTAGTGGAAACAGGATATCATCGATAAATACAATAAAAAATCGATCAAGTTATTAGTGGAAGACCTGATTCATCAAATCCATAAAGTCTCTCGGAGTGTTAGTTAAGCCAAATGGCATAATTAAAAACTCGTAATGTCCATACCAAGTTCTAAAAGCTGTCTTCAATATGTCACCCACATTGATTCTTAATTGACGATAACCACATCTCAGGTCATTCTTGAGAACAACACTGTCCCCCGAAGTTGATCAAACAAGTCCCCTATCCTGGGAAGAGGATACTTTTTCTTGATGGTAATTAAGTTCAATTCCCTATAATCAATGCATATTCTCATTGATCCATCATTCTTCTTAGCGAACAGTATTGATGCTTCGCATGGTGAAATAATAAACAGGATAAATCCATTTTCTAATAATCCTTCTATCTTTGCTTTTAGTTCCCACAACTCTTTCGGTGTCATCCTATAAGGAACCTTAGGTACGGGTGCAGAGTCGGGAATAAGATCAATTGTGAACTCTACTCTCGTTCTGGCAATATGCCAAGCAATTCCCCACAAAAAAACTTTTGGATATTCTCGTACCATTCTAACATCATTTACTATCAATTTTGTTCACGTCTATCACATACAACTCTATTTCCAATGAGCTACCATCAATTTCTATCTTTGTTGTTTTAACAACTTAATCAATGTTCAAACATATTCACTGAGGGGATATATACTAATAAGGGAAAACTTTCAGATTCACCATTATACCCATTTTATGTACAAACTTAAGGGAAATAAATGAATGAGTTACATCGGAATCTATGAATACATAAGCTAATAAGTCAGATATAAGGATGTTACCTGCCAAAACAT
>NW_019264872.1:381361-387774 GCF_002742605.1 Olea europaea var. sylvestris
AAACTTCGCATCTCGAAATACACCATGCGGTCGCATAGTGTAATCCAATGCAGTCACATAGTTCAATTGAAATCCTTCAATTTAGTCTCGAGAATGATCTATGTGGTCGCATGCATTTTATTCTATGCGGTTGTATAGTATTAACTTTGAAACCTCTTTTGTTTGTGCAAAATTTTGTGAAAATTCCTGATTGTACTCATGGATGAAAATTCGACACATGAGCTGAAAGTTATATCCATTTTAATCCACGCTGCTCGTTTTTTCATATATCTTCCAAAACATTGAATTTAGCTCACCAAACTTGATTCTACCTTCAAGACCAAGTTATAAGTTATTATTTGGCTTGTTAACTTCATTTTGTACTCCATAGCTCGATCAAGTAATTGGACGAATTTACTGGCTCTTCGAGGCCACATCTGCTGAGTCCATAAGCTTATTAATAATTTTTGACTCCCCTTTGGATCACAGCACAATGTGAGACAAGAAAATCTATACAAAACATAGGTGGTATGAAATTTTCATTCGTAGCGCTACTATACTCCGGTCCAAACCTAAAACATACATAAATTATCTCATAATCAATGTTTCAAAAATCTAAAGTACGTATATAATCTCATGTGCAGAATACTTATACACTTACCATATCTTGTGAAAATGATAAGAGAAATACTGAAATATATTTGGGATTTCAACTCTTGACCCACGTACTAAAGAATATACTATAAAAAGTGGGAGCCAATTATTTGAGCAAAATTTGAAGGAAAGTATTTTGGGCTATTTAGTGGGCCTTTCAATGAATGTTATTATATTATATTAAGATAAGAATCATTTTTATTTTATAGCATTACCAACAAAAATGTTATACTTAAATATTATAAAATGTATACAATGTTGTAGTGATGGTTCAAATCTGGGAAAATATTTGCTATCCTTTTCTCGTTTTGGAGAGATTTGATATGGTATCTTTTGCAACCTTTTAAACCCTAGAGGTGTCCAGAACGTAAGAGAGCTAAGTTTATCATTGATTGAGAGCATAAGAAGCTATTTTTCATTCAAGAAGAAAGAATTCAAAGCTTGGAGTTGAATTTCAAGTCAAGAATTGGAGTTTTCAAGTCTTCATCATATTTCTTGCTTTAGGTGATGTCGTTTGTTATTCTTTTATGTAATTCTCATATAGCAATGCTAGGCTAACATTCTTTGATGTATTGGATGGATGATGATACCTTTTAATCCATATATTTAATTCAAGACTTGTTTGATTGAGTTATTTCTTGTGTTTTTTTATTCAATATACATTCGTAATCCATTGGTTGAATGTTGTGCACCGTTGGAACAATTAGTTGCCTATTTATACAATTGAAAAACTCGCGATAGGTAGAACACTAAATATTTAACACACAGGTAATAAGTATTAGGAGTAATATTTATGACGTGTGCATCGTGTGTACATCACGTGCGTTAAGCATATGTTTAATATATCTTTGAAAAAGAATATTAGATAGTATTGAATTTTCGATTGTCACTAACATTTGAAAAACACTACTTTACATGGTCGAGAATTGAAGAAAATGAATAATTGGTGGATTTTGAAATCCAATACACTCGTTTCATACTACGTTAAAACAACTCATTTGTAGCTTCCATAGTTTAATTAAAGTAACAATAAAAACAAATCTCTTTTGTGTTACCATTAATCGAGTTTAGTAGCAACCAGTACACTGCAATTACATGNAATAATAATAATAAATAAATAACTCAAACATTATGCAAAAACGAAAGTATCTAAAAGTGTAATCTTCTTTATTTGGGTAATTATTAATAAATACATTGTACTTAGAAGGTTTTCTAGAAATTATAATCATTCTAATGTTATTTTCATATTTAACATATATCCATAAATTCGCATTATATATATATCTTATAATTTTATGAAAATTCATGCTTCACATAAGTAAACATAAATAACATGACATTTTGAAAGACGAATAAACATATAATTTTGATACCTGATTCGAACATTCAAGACATGGAGAATGGCTTAACGAGGCAGTGACTTGAAACCATTTAGTTCTTGTTTTAAGAATAATAACTTGATTCTTAAAAATTACTATTTTTGCACCTATTGATTCTAAAAATAAACTTGGGCCATTGAAGTAATAACACTTAATCTTGTTAATAAAAGTGCAATTTATTATCCAATTCATTTTCAAAACAAAAAGAAAAAAATAAAAAAATTAATAATAGTACACTGTTCACGTGTCAGTAAACTAGTTACTATTCATGTATGTGTGTATGTGTGATTTTTTTTTTTTATATATATAAATGATAGTATTAACTTTTAAGAGAAAAGTGATTTGTAAAGTCCATAGAATCGATTAAAACTCATGCTCTGATACCAGCTATGATGATCCGAGTTTTAAAGTTCAAATGCCATTAAAAATCATATCTTGAACATCACATTGCCCTTTCAAAAGTTTGAAATTTATTTAAATAATATCATGAAATTGTAAGAGTTAATACATAAAAAAAAATTGACATCATAAAAGAAAATAATAGAAGTTCAGCAATCCTAATATCAAACCAATAATTAAATAAGTTCTTAAATAAATAAAAGTAAGCCTGGTGGATTTTTTTCCCTTGCCAATTTGCCAACCCTCTAATGCCTTAATTGCCACAAAACATCAATTTTCGAAAAGGGGTTAAAGGTGGGTGCAAGACAAAATCTCAATAAGCATATAAGTTTAAAGATTAATATTTGTACCATATTTAAGGAATTGCATACATACATACATACATACACACACACATACATACATACATACATACAATGTGATGTGAACTCGAGTAGCAACAGAGGTTACGACACCCACACAAGATTGAAACCGGATCTCAAGAATGCCAAAAAATCGAAGGTTTTGGATTAAACTCGTAAACAATGAATTAAGCAACTGAAAATATATCAAACCAACGACCTCTCAATTACATGGTGTATGAATCTCATCCAGGATTGTGAACGCCACAATAATTACTTCTTGATAAGTTCAATAATTTTGTTCAATCCAGAACAAAAGATTCTTGAAGCAAAAGCTTCTTCAGAAAACTCTTCAATTCAATTCATGTCAAAAATCTTGGTTGTTACAATGAGAAAATAAAAAACCTATTTATACTAACCCTAGAATAATGTTAAAAAAATGGAATACATCTTCCAAAGATTATAAAGATTGCACAAAATTGGAATTCCAACATAAATAGGTAACTCGCAAAAAAAAGAAACTTCGCGTCATACACCATGCGGTTGCATAGTGTAATCCAATGCAGTCACATAATTCATTTAAAATCCTTCAATTTGGTCTGGGAATGGTCTATGTGGTCGCATGCATTTTATACTATGCAGTCACATAGTATTAAATTTAAAACCTCTTTCTCCTTATGCAGAATTTTGTGACGATTCTAGATTGTACTCATGGGCGAAAATCCAATACTTGAGTTGAAAGTTATGCCCGTTTTAATTTACAGTGCTCGTTTCTTCATATATCTTCCAAAACATTAAATCCAGTGCACCAAACATGATTTCACCTTCAAGACCGAGGAAGAAGTTGTTATTTGGCATGTTAACTTCAACATTTTGTACTCCATAGCTCGATCAAGTAATTGGATGACTTTATTGGCTCTTCAAGGTCTCGAACTTAGCTCGATTCTTGGTCTTGCCTCCTTATCAACATGCACCGAATCCTTAATATTCTTAATAAATTTTGACCCCCCATTGGATCACATCATCCCTTCTATCTTCGGAAGGATTCGACCTCAAATTCGAATCCAGCCATAACTTCCAATCAATGCAATGACATGAAATGGTCCATCTCCTTTCAGATGCAATTTAGACCTCTTTTAAACTCGAATCTGCCTCTTTCGGACATAAACCAATCTCCTTCACATGGATCAAATTTCTCTTACCATGACTGCTTACTCTTGCAAGTTTGAAATTCTCCAACAACAACTTCATTTGACGAATAAAAATGCATCGTCCATGTCCTCCCTTGCCTAGGCTCTTGTAGTAATACACTTTAGATGGATTTATGTTGTCCTTCAAATCATCTTTGTCTCTCAACCCCTTGCATATGAAAATCCTCCAATGCCTTTGAAACTCCTTTTGTCTCCTCAAGGATCATGAAGTCAACCTCTGGTGAATAAGATATTTATGGCACTGTTGGTTAGATCTACAAATTGTTGCTTTATGCCCGGAGTGTATGGTATTCAAATAGGCTTGTCTTAATAGACCAAGTTTTCAAAATCCGGTATAATAGAAATATCTCAACTAGGGAGGGAATTGTTAGTTCTTGTTAAAGCCCCCTCTACTTGACTCTCCTTTTCAAATAAGTTCACTTTCCAACTCTTCTTTTACCTCCAAAGATTTCCATTCTTTTTTTTCTTGTAGCTTTACTTCTCCCTCCTCATTTTCACTCTTGATTTCTTTTCTCTCCTGTGGCTCTACTTTTTTTTTTTTTCACAATCAGTCACCTCACTATTTTCTCTCCCTTTTTCTCCTTGTTCCCTTGTATGATCATTCTGAGAATTAGTCATGCCATGGAGCTTTGAGAATTCTAGATTATAATCCAACCCAGTCCATTTACTTGATGTATTACCAACATGCTTCAAAATAGATGTTTTCTCTTCCATTAAATACCCAACTCCATCGCACCTTCTAGGCTTTTCTCTAGACTCCCCTTCGTGCCGATCTCTCCTATAATAATGATTAGGCACATATCGTTTTCTCATAATAGCCCTTAACTCTCCCCAAGTTTTAATATGTTTCTCATAATTCTCCTCTTAGATGTTATCAACTGATCCTACCAAATTATAGCATAATCCACAAATGTCCTCACGACTAATTTTAACTTTCTTTCCTCGGAATAATTATGGCACTCAAACATCAATCCTACATTTTCTTCCCATGTCACGTATGCCTCGGGGTCACTCATTCCCTTAAATTGTGGAATTGTCATCTTTATGCCCCCATGCTCCTATCAATACCTTCTCTTAACGAATCAAAGACTCAACAACAAATGAAAAATACGAAGAACACTAAATGGAAAAACAAAAAACAAAGATTCAACAAAAACAAGAGGAATATAACCTTGATTTTGGAGCCCAAGCTCTGATACCAACTGATGTGAATCTGTGTAGCAATGAACACTACGTAACCCACAGAAGATTGTCACAAATCCCAAGAATGCCAAATATACCAGGATTTTGGATCCAACCCACAAATAGTGAACTAAGCAATCGAAAGTATATGAAACTAAGGAACTCTTAATCATACGACTTACGAAATCACACCTGGATTTGTGGATTTGAACCTAAGATAATGAATTAAGAAACTCGACAATAACGAAGATTGTAGAACCCCTTGAAACACGTGTTGTAATTCACACCCGATAGTTTTGAACATCAAAAGATGTTATAAATCTTGATAAGTTCAATGTTTTGTTCCATCAAGAACAAGTAATTGAAGCAAAGCTTTGAAAGATGAAATCTCAATTTTTAATTCAAGCAAAAGTCCTTTTTTTACTCCCTTTTTTTGACTTTTTTTTGACTCTTTTTTTGACCTTTCTTATTCTTTTTTTGGTGACTATTTTTTTTACTCTTTTGATAGAAAATTAGACTACGAATCTAGCAAAACAGACAAAAGTTGATTTGAATCCTAAATTAGCCCAAAAACAAATTTTGAAAATTTAACGGGATTTAAATAGATCAAAGACTTAACAACAATTGGAAAATATGAAGAACATGAAGAACACAAAATGAAAACACGAAAAAGAAAAAAGATAAACAAAGACTCAACAAAAAAGAGGATATAACCTTGATTTTGGAGCCCAAACTCCGATAATAACTAATGTGAACCCACGTAGCAACAATGGCTACGAAACCCACACAAGATTGAAATTAGATCCCAAGAACGCCAAAGAATCGAAGATTTTGGATTAAACCCGTAAACATGAATTAAACAACTAAATGCATATTAAACTAACGACCTCTCAGTTACACAGTGTACGAATCTCACCCGGAATTGTGAACGCCACAAGAATTACTTCTTGATAAGTTCAATAATTTTATTCAATCCAGAACAAAAGATTTTTGAAGCAAAAGCTTCTTGATAAAACTCTCGAATTCAATTCATATCAAAAGTCTTGGTTGTTATAATGAGAAAATAAGAAACCTATTCATACTAACCTTAGAATAATGTTAAAAAAAATGGAATATATCTTCTAAAGATTATAAAGATTGCATATAATTGGAATTCTAACATAAATAGGTAACTCGTGAAAAAGAAAACTTCGCATCTCGAAATACACCATGCGGTCGCATAGTGTAATCCAATGCAGTCACATAGTTCAATTGAAATCCTTCAATTT
>NW_019264872.1:394739-457397 GCF_002742605.1 Olea europaea var. sylvestris
AAATTCCTTTTTCACCACATCAAGCAGCCACTGAAAAAAAGACTCCCATATTTTTTGTTCTTATTACATATAATATTCCTTGCGATGCCATGGAGATGACTGTTTTAGAATGGGACACTGAAGTGAATTGCTCTGAGTTGCCTTCTTCAAAACGAGATGGCCTAACTACAAAATGAAAATTGACTGGTCTAAACAATTATTGATGATTTAGAGCGTGAATTCAGTGTGCATTTTTAAGAACATATATCACTTGTTTAAGGAAAAAACAAGACATTTTATACCTGCTAATATTTACATAAATTAATTCCATTTCTTATATATAAGAAAAAAACAGGAAGATGATACAGTTTTTTTCAGAGATAGACAGTAGCTACCTCCATTTTACATGTGTATATATATTTAGAGAACTTCTATAGTCTATTCTGGCTGTTTCAACATTTACAGGTTTCAAATATTGGAACCAGAATTTGAAGCTTCACTCTTATGGAACCTCCATAAGAACTGATAATCCTTTGCCTCACAATCCAATTTCATAGCTTCACAAAAGGCAGTCACACTACTACTTTTTCCATTGCTTGCCCACTCAATTTTCACCCAGCAATTAAAACCATTCAATGAAAGAGAAAAACACGAATCCTCGAGTCGTAGCACAACCTCTCCACTGATTCTCTTGCACGCACCACTACCATCGTAGGAAGGAATGAAATCGAGCCAGCAGCATTCGGGCTGACCCACCATTTTCTTGTAAGCAGAATTTGTCAGTCTAACCCTATTGTTTGAATCAGATACGACGGCTGGCATTGCCTCGAACTCAACCTCCTCCTCCACTTCTGCCGGATTCTTCAACACTTGCTTGCCTGTAGCAGTGGCTCGTTGCCCTGGATTCTCGCTGATGCTTTTGACACTTATGGTGGAGCCGATGGGACGAACAGCTCGTGGTGTAATAACGACTGGATTGGCCGGTTTTGATTGTGGCATGAAATCCAATTCCTCAGAATATTCCACCGCCATGTTCAAATCAATTTCGGGTTTCTTCCCTTCAGGATTTTGGGTGGCGGTGCACCGCAGGACAGGAAGAGCGACAGAATCAGCCGGGGTGGTTACAATTGAATCCAGCCCACATTTACGCGAAACAAGATTTGGTAAAAGAGGAATTTGAGCAATACCATTAGGGTTATGGGCAAATCCAAGAATGGCTAAATTCTTGGCTGGTGAATTCGTTACTTTATACGGCGGCGAGAGCCCTTGAAGACAAGTCCTGGCCCTTTTCATCGCCGGTGCCGGTGGTGCAAAAGAACTCCTCCCTCTCTTTCTGGTCCTCGTGGGCCTCGCCTGCAAGTGATTCCAAACATTTCTCAAATAAGGTGACCTCCTCATACTCTGAGGCACGCCGGAATTTTCACTCAAGCCTGAATTCTCTTGTCCAGCCTCAGGCTTTGGCGCTATTGGCCTGTACCTAGACATGATTTCAGCAGTTCTTGCTGTGTTATAAGGTTTCACAGTTCGAATCATTTTCAAATTTTTTGCAGAGGATGAAGAAGAAGCTGTGATGTGGTGTGAAGGGGTGGGTTCTGGTTTTAAGAAAATGTTGAACCAATGAGAAAGAGGCAACATAAAACAAATCGACAAGATAAATCGACACTTGGAGGTGTTGGGTGGGTACGTGTTTAAGGATTTTACAGATGTGGACTTGTGGGATTTCAAAACCTACATGCATGCTTACACTTATCACTGTGAAAATAATAAGTGAGAGACAATATTAGGGTTTCGTTTTGTTTTGTTCTGATTTGACGGAGAAAAAGAACTGCTGTTTCTATGGAAATGTGACGTTTTTCTATTCATTCATTTAATATGGAACGAATATATGAAATTTCATTTTAATAGTGAGTCTAAAATTGATCAAAATATAAACAAAAAATTATATAATTATTATTGAATAGTGAGTTTAAAAGTGATAAAAAGAAGAGTAATACATAACTTACAAATGCTAGGATGAATAAATTGTAAAGTACATTTTTTTATTTTAGTCTTCGAGTTTGTTTGAGTCCTATATTTTGTGAAAATGGAGGTTGTAATAGTAATTTTTTGGGAATGTTTAGTTAAAAAAAAAATTGAATTTACCTATAAAATTATTTTTCTTGCCATATTTTAATGGAGGTTAGCCAAGCATTCCTCCTAAGTCTTTACTTGATTTAGATAAAAATTAATTTTTTGATAAATTTAATAAGAGTTAATAAAACGTATATTTAGTAAATTATGAATTTCAAATATTTACTTAAAATTAATTTTTAATTAGCTTTTACAACTAAATCAAGGGCACCTTAAAGAAAGGTGCTGTTTTCCATCAAGCGGTTGAAGCAAAGGGATCCTTTTGTGCAGTAACGCGTGTGATGTTAGGCTTCATGCATTCCAACAGCTATCACCATATTTATTACGTATTCCTGTCCGTAAAATACTAAATTTTCTACTCTATTTATACATTTTGTACGGTACTGTACTTTCTCCTTGAAATAATTTTGTCTTGAACGATAAGTTGGATATGGTACTCGATCGATCTGTTTGTTTTTGTTAGAAACAGTTCACTGAAAGTTGAAATCATGACTTGATTTATGTACTTCTAATAAATAAAGAGTGATGCTGTGTATACTGACATCATTTTTTACAGAATGACCAAAGAATACTCACAAGAAGGTGGGTGAGTATTTTTTTGGCATTTTTTTATTACATTATGAGATTCACCAATGTGAGTGTCTAGAAGAATTTTGTGAGGAAAAAATTCTATACAAACAGCATTTTTGATAAATAAATATTAATTTTCTATCTATTCATACTAAAGTGAATATTCGTATGTACATAATTTTGTTAATCGTATTGATGTGAAATATCTTTTTTATTTTAGATATGCGTCACACGCTATGTACGAGTTTATCGATTGGATAAATGACTACTAACGTGTAATTGTACATCATTCGTTATAATTATTTACACGCAAGTTGTTCAAATTATATGGATATAGAAGGATTTTACGAGTTCAAATGGATAAGCTTAAAATTTTTTGAATTCAAACGTAGAAAAGGAGAGGTGAACTCCAGTAATGGACTAAATATGGTGGATTATGCATGGCACGTGATTGGACGTAGTACACATGGATACATTGTTCAAACATATTTCGAGTGCGTGATTAACGTTATGTACATATTTAACCATGGATCAAAATTTTAGTAGAAGTTAATTATTAATTATTAATTATATATTTTATACGATTTATGAATTTTCAGCCATGTATTTTATCAACTTTTATTAAAATTGACTAAAATACTAATTTTTAACCATACAAAATAGGGATTTAATGTTTCATTGGGTACACAAATAGAACATACACATTGGATAAAATTTAAACATGTGTGAACACTGCGTATGATTGATAGATGTTACATTTTTGTTGATGTAGAACGTAGGATACAGTTTCTCGAAAGCAACGATTTAATTTAGATTCATTTGAATTAATTGTAGAAAATAGAAAGAGATTACAAAGCATTGAATTCATAAGGATTTGAAATATATATTATTTGATTACTAACATTGTTTCCTTGGAGTCAATGTATTTTCTGTTCTTTCAAGAAGATCATGCATGGAGTCACGGATACTTGACAAGTGTATTTTACACACTTATCTAAATAATTAAACTTGATGAATATTGATTAACTTAATGAATTATTAAATTGAGAGAATTGGAGCTATAAGAATGAAATTGAAGAGTCACAAGTTTGGATATGGCTGGAAGTTTTGAAAGTACAACTTGGATTAATTTAAAAGTTTTAGGGATCAAATTCTACTTTTGAAGAAGATTGGGACAAACTTGAACATTCTCAACACTTGGTGGGTCAAATTTAAGAAAATACAAGTTGAAGAGTTTAAAAGGTCTTCATGGTATTTGATAAGTGTGTTTTTACACACTTATTTAGCTCCCAAACATGGACATAGTAGTTGAATTGTGACTTAATCTTGTTAAATTCATGCAATGTAGGTGTTTCTATGGAAAAGATGGAATTCAGAAGAAAAGAGCCGAAAAATGACCAAAACGGAACAAAGCGATAGTTCGGGGACCAAAGGTGCAAATATTAAAAAGTTGAGCTAAAGTGCAGAACTAGAATGAAAATATGCCAACTATGAGATTGAGGACGATACAAGACGATCGGAGGAAGAAAGAAATAACATTGAATTGAATTGAAGAAAAGTGAAAGATGAAGGACTAAATTGCAATTAATCAAAAGATGAGCCGAGCAAGTGATCAAGGAATTGATTGACCCAAACATCAATTAGAAGTCAATATTTGATAATGGAACAAAGGAAAGAAAGAAAAGAGATCAAGAAAAGAGAAAACGGAGTTTAGGGACCAAAATAGCAAGGTTGTAAAGTTACAACCTTGCGGCTGCATGTAACTCTACCATGCGGCCGCACATGAGGAGGCAGGGATATTGTTGGGGCATATCACTTGAACCATGTGGGCGCATGGCTTTAAAATTCGATGAAAATTCTGAATTTTCGTTTTTAATTGAAACTCTTTCGGGGCTCCGTGAGGACATGATATAAAAGTCAAAATTCATCAGAAATAGGGCACAACGTCTAGGTAGAAAAAAATACAACTTTTGGAAGCAAGGAACACGAACTTGAAGCAGATTTCACAAGAATTCAAGCGGGTTTTCAAAGTTTTATTCAAGATTTCAAGAATTTTCATACGGGTGCTATTCTTTTTATTTATTAATTTCATTTTTTTCTGTAATTATGAATATTCTAGGCTAGGTTTTCAATTACTAGGTGATCGATGAACCGTTGTTTGTTATTTTAATTCCATATTTCATGAATTTAATATAAAGACTCGTTTGGATAATTTGATTGGTTTACATGCATTAATTTTCTTTCGCAATTAGTGGCCAATGATTGTGTGAGTGTTGATGACTTGTTTCTTACATTCGAGAGAAGTAGAATAGGTTCGATAAGGTGTAAATTAACATAGGGTCCGATAGGGGATAGAGATATACCCCTATGCTTTATGCAATTCTTTAATTGTTCACAAAACCACATGCATTCTTGTATATTTGCATCATCCATAGAGATATAGGCTGGTGGTGTGCAAGAATAGGTCTAATATATATCGAGAGAATATATTGGATAGGATTAGGAACATTGAATTGGCAAATTTCCATCGGGTCATTAATTTTATGAAATTGGGATTTTTATAACTTCAATTGGGGATTCGTGATCCTAGTGACTTTAGTTTGATTCATTTCCATAAATTAGCTTTTGAATTTGCATAATTTCATTTACTTGAGTGTTTGAGTCATTTAATTAGAGAAATTTCGAAATTAGGGTTTTCAATAGAAATTAGGGTTTTTAGTTGAAATTAGGGTTTTTAATTGAAATTAGGGCTTTTTGCATTTAGACCATATTTTCACTCAATTAGATTCGGTTAAGGCTAGATTATATAGAATTAAACTATTCAATCTCTGAGGGACGATATTTGGAGTTTTTAAAATCCACTTTATTACTTGTTACGAACCGTACATTTGCGGTAATTTTAAATCGAAAGAATTTTTTCGCAAACAAGTTTTTGGCACCGTTGCCGGGGATTGAATATTCGTTTAATTTTATTTAATTTAGCACTAATTCGAACTTTTATTTTTAATTTATTTTAGTTCATTTTATTTTATTGCTATTTAGTTTTATTACATAAGTGCATATTTTAGTTACTTAATTCTTTAAAATTGAATTTTATTGCAGAAGTGCATGCCAAGATCTGCTGAAGGAGATCTACTCCCAACCGACCCAGAGATCGAACGAAGCTTCAGAAGAAGGCAGAGAGAAAACAGAGCAGCGAGAAATCAAATGGAGAACGTACAACACAATCCTATTGTACGAGTCAATGAAAGAGGGGAAAAAGATGAAGGAAACATGCTTGTTGGAGAGTTCATGACCCCTCAAATCATTCAAAGCTAGTCCAGCATTGTATATCCACCGTTCGGGCAGCCAAATTTCCAGTTGAAGACAAATGTGATAAAACTGTTCCAGAACGGACATCAATTTTATGGAAGAATTGAAGAGAATCCGCACAGCACGTCTCGCGCTTCTTAGAGATGTGCCAGCACTTCAGATATCAAGGAATTTCTGACGACGCCATAAGATTAAGACTGTTTCCACATACTTTGCGGGACAAGACGATTGAATGGCTTGATTCTCAGTCGATAGCCAACATTACTACCTGGAATGACCTAGCTCAGAAGTTCTGTACCACTGGCCAAGATTGCAAAGCTAAAGGACGACATATCTATCTTCAGGCAAGGTGAATCTGAGAATTTTGATGAGGCTTGGAACAGATTCAAAAATCTACTAAGGAAGTGTCCACACCACGGGATTAGCAAGGGACTTCAGGTCCAATATTCCTATGCAGCGCTACTTCCATCTTTCAAGAGCATGGTCGACTCTTCAACTAATGGGTCATTGTCCACAAAAACAATTGATGAAGCATTGAAATTATATGAGACAATGGCTACAACCTCAGCAATGTGGACCATGGAACGAGCAGTACCAAAGAAGACACCAGGAGTTTATGAAGTGGATGTATATTCAGCGTTATCCGCTAAGATTGATTCCTTATTTCACAAGGTGGAAAACATTATCCAGTCAGCTAACGCAGCGCAGACAAAGAAGGCAAATTATGAGGAATGTAGAGCTGAGCATGTGACAGCAGAATGCCTAATTTTGACACAAGGAAAAGAGCAAGTAGATTTTGCTCAATGGGGACAACGCCAGCAGAATAACGTGTATGGAGAGACCTTCAACCCAAGCTGGAAAAAGCACCTAACTTTTCTTGGAGCAACCAAAATCAAAACAGGCCACAGGGACAATATCAACAGCAAGAAAAGAAGCCTCAATTGGAAGAAATGTTCGGCAAATTCATGGAACAGACCAACCAATATATGGAGGTGAACAACCAATTCATGAAAAAGACAGAAGCCACTCTTCAGGACCAGAATGCAGCCATTAAGAATCTGAAAACTCAGATAGGACAGATGGCAGTTGCATTAACAGGTAGAGCACCAGGCAGCCTACCAAGTAACACAGAAGTCAATCCGAAAGAACATGCAAAGGCTATAACAACGAGAAGTGGAGTGGAGTTACCTGAGAGACAAATGAATAATCCCGTGGCAAACAAAGAAGATATGTTTCCTGAAGTAGAAGAGATTTTGGAGCAAGAAGAACAGACAGAAGAGCCAACACCAAGAGCAAATAAAGAAAACTCAAGGGAGAAAGAAACTATAGCTGTGAACCCCTATGAGCCACCCATACCATTCCCACAGAGGTTGAAGAAGCAAAAGATGGAACAACAATATAAGAAGTTTCTTGAAATCTTCAAGAAGCTCCATATCAACATCCCATTCGCTGAAGCACTGGTTCAGATGCCTAGCTATGCAAAATTCCTGAAAGACATCTTATCAAACAAAAGGAAACTAGAAGTCACGAGACAGTTATGCTAACAGAGGAGTGCAGTGCCAGGATTCAGAGAAAGCTCCTGTCAAAATTGAAAGATCCAAGGAGTTTCACTGTCCCTTGTACCATTTGTGAATTTTATTTTGATAAAGCTTTATGTAATCTTGGTGCAAGTATTAATTTAATGCCATTGTCTGTTTTCAGGAAATTAGGATTGGGAGAAGCTAAAGCTACCATGGTGACCTTACAGCTGGCTGACAGATCATTGACACATCCACGAGGAATAATTGAAGACGTATTGGTTAAAGTGGAGAAGTTCATATTTCCAGTAGATTTTCTAATTCTGGATATGGAAGAAGATAAAGATGTTCCTTTAATACTGGGCAGACCATTCTTGGCCACAGGCAGAGCTTTGATCGACGTTCAGAATGGGCAATTGATACTGAGATTGGGAGAAGAACGGGTTTCATTCAATATCTTCAAGGCCATGAAACTGCCAATAGAGACTGACAGATGTTTCAGGGCTGACATGATTGATAAAATGATTGAAGAGTCATTTACACTGCAAAATCCATCAGATGCATTGGAGGCCTACATTGCACATTCTAAATTCACAAATTCTGATTCTGTGGACATAGAAATGTGTGCAAGATTTTTGGAGTCCAACCCACCTTACACGCGGAAACGATACTTTGAGGAGCTTGGGACAGGGCCAGAGAAATCACAGCCATCTATTCTGAAGCCACCAAAGTTGGAACTTACGCAGCTGTCCCCACACTTAAGATATGCATATTTGGGGGAGTCCAATATACTTACAGTGATAATTTCAAACATGGTTAGTGAAGTGGAGGAGGAAAAACTGCTTAGGGTGCTTCGAGATAACAAGCAAGCAATTGGGTGGACCATAGCTGATATCAAAGGGATCAGCCCTTCCTTATGTATGCATAAAATTCTCATGGAGGAGAATTTTCGACCAACAGTTGAAAGTCAAAGAAGGCTAAACCCAAACATGAAGGAGGTAGTAAGAGCTGAGCTGATCAAACTTCTGGATGCTGGAATAATCTACCCAATATCAGATAGTAAATGGACTAGTCCAGTGCAAGTTGTGCCCAAGAAAGGAGAAATTACAGTGGTTTAGAATGAAAAGAATGAGTTGATTCCGACAAGGACGGTAACAGGGTGGAGAGTTTGCATTGATTACCGCAAACTAAATATCGCTACAAGAAAAGATCACTTCCCTCTTCCGTTTATAGATCAGATGTTGGAGAAATTGGTAGGCCATTCCCACTACTATTTTCTGGATGGGTATTCAGGTTATAATCAGATACCAATGGCACCGAATGATCAAGAGAAGACCACCTTCACATGCCCCTATGGTACCTTTACATATCAAAGAATGCCATTTGGACTTTGCAATGCTCCTGCCACATTTCAGCGATGCATGATGGTAATTTTCTCAGATATGGTAGAGAAATTTATTAAAATCTTTATGGATGACTTCTCGATCTTTGGGACCTCATTTGATGAGTGTTTGGATCACTTAAACTTGGTTTTGCAAAGATGCAGAGAAACGAACTTAGTATTGAACTGGGAGAAATGTCATTTCATGGTTCAAGAGAGAATAGTCTTAGGACATAGAGTATCGGCAAAGGGGATAGAGGTGGATAAGGTGAAAATTCAGGTTATTGAGAAATTACCACCACCTACATCAGTAAAAGGAGTTCGAAGTTTTCTTGGGCATGCAGGGTTTTACAGGAGGTTTATAAAGGACTTCTCCAAAATCACCAAACCTCTGTGCAACTTGCTAATGAAAGAGGTATCTTTTGAGTTTAATGAGGAATGCTTGTTAGCGTTCAATACTTTGAAGGAAAAACTCACAACAGCGCCTGTGATTGTGTCACCTGATTGGGATTTGCCCTTTGAGCTAATGTGCGATGCAAGTGATCATGCAGTTGGCGTGGTATTAGGACAAAGAAAGAATAAAATCTTTCATGTGATATACTATGCAAGTAGAACTTTGAACAACACCCAAATCAACGATGTGACGATCGAAAGAAATTGCTAGCTGTGGTTTATGCATTCGACATGTTCAGATCGTATCTTGTTAGGTCTAAGGTCATCGTCTACACAGATCATGCCGCTCTAAAGTATCTTATGACAAAGAAGGATGCTAAGCCGAGATTGATCCGCTAGATATTGTTGTTGCAAGAGTTCGATATTGAGATCAAGGACAAGAAGGGCAGTGAAAATGTGGTAGCCGACCACCTATCAAGATTGGAATGGGATGAACCTGAGATGTCAGTTGACATCAATGAAATCTTTCTAGATGAGCAAATTTTTGGAGTAAAAATAGTCTCATGGTACGCTGATATTGTTAACTACCTTGCTAAGTCCATCCCGCCACCAGAGTATTCTAGCATCAAAGAAAGAAGTTCTTCGCAGAGCTGAAGTATTACTTTTGGGAGGATCCCATTCTCTACAGAAGAGGCGCAGATCAGATAATCAGAAGATGCATTCCTGAAGATGAAGTATCGGAGATTCTAGAACATTGTCACTCTTCTGCATATGCTGGGCATTTTGGAGCTTCAAAGACTGCTGCAAAGATACTACAGTCGGGTTTCTATTGGCCTACTTTATTCAGAGACATATTCGAGTATGTGAAGAGATGCGATAAATGTCAACGAACCAGAAATATCTCAAAAAGAAATGAGATGCCACTAAATTACATCTTGGAGGTTGAAATATTTGATGTATGGGAAATAGACTTCATGGGACCTTTTCCCCCATCGTACTCAAATCAATATATCTTGGTGGCCGTTGACTATGTCTCTAAGTGGGTGGAAGTTGTTGCATTGCCTACCAACGACGCGAAAGTGGTGATAGAGTTCTTGAAGAAGTACATATTTAGAAGATATGGTACACCGAGGGCAATAATAAGTGATGGGGGCAAACACTTCATAAATCGTCAATTAGAGCAGCTGTTGAACAAATATGGGGTGACACATAAAGTAGCAACTCCATATCATCCACAAACCAATGGGCAAGTTGAAGTTTCGAATAGGCAGTTAAAGAGAATACTGGAAGTTACAGTGAACTCATCCCGAAAAGATTGGTTTAAGAAGTTGGACGATGCACTGTGGGCTTACGGAACAGCGTTTAAGACACCAATAGGAATGTCTCAATACCGCCTGATTTTTGGGAAAGCGTGTCATCTACCATTGGAGTTGGAGCACCGAGCATATTGGGCTATGAAACAGTTGAATATGGATCTTAAGGCTGCTGGTGAAAAATGACTGCTGCAATTTAATGAATTGGATGAAATGAGAATGGAAGCTTACGAGAACTCAAAGTTGATCAAGGAGCGCACCAAGAGATGGCATGATTTAAACATTCAGAGGCGAGAGTTTGAAGTTGGCCAGAAAGTGTTATGGTACATTTCTAGACTCAAACTCTTCCCAGGAAAGCTAAGAACAAGGTGGTCGGGTCCTTATACCATAACTAAGGTGATGCAATATGGGGCTATTAAAGTGAGTCACGAGACCAAAGGCACTTTCATCTTCAATGGGCAAAGACTGAAACATTATTGGAGCTGTAATTTCCCTAAGCAGAAGTCCACTGTGCAACTCAACAACCCAACGTGAAGAAGACACAGGAAAGTCGAGCTATCGACTATAAACTAGCGCTGGGTGGGAGGCAACCCACTGTATCCTTCAATTTATTTTATTTCATTTGTTTAGGAATTTGTTTACATTTCGTATGTTTTATTAGGTCATCGATCATTCACGCATAATAGTCGAGGCACTACACGTTTATAGTTGCATGAGTCGGGGTTAAAGAAAGTGTTTTGGGTATTTGAGTATGAAGTAATGAATTTTGTGGTTCAACGTCGTTCGTTTTATTTTTCGAGATGTTTTTTTAAAAAAAATAATTTTTGGAATATGTAGAGTCGAGTCAATTTTGAAATTGAAAACCAATTTCGGGGAATTTTTAAATTTCAAGGTGTGTTTGGGGTATAATTGTAAGTTTGCTTTAGTTTGTTTTTTAAATAATAATAATAATAATAATTTTGGGCTTTGTCCATGCGATCGCATGGAGACCGCATGGACCCTGATCGAACCAACTTAGGGAGAATTCAATTACACCATGCGGCCGCATAGTGTATAAGTGACGGGTTATTAACCCGTCACTTGCTAAACAACCCATTTTTTTCCTCCTCCCCCCCCCAATCCACCTTCACATACAATCAATCACCGACACACTTATCATTATTCACATCATTGGCATTATTATCAAGAATTTTGAAGTATACTCTCAAATTTCACCTCACAAAGGTCTAAAGGTAAGAAATTTAATTTCTATGCAAAGTTTGAAGCTATTCTTTGATTTTATTGCCATTTCGAATTGGGTAAGTGTTGAATTGTGATTTGTGGACTAGCCCTAAGTGTAAATAAAAAACAAAGTGAAGGAAATTCACAATGCACACAATGTGTTCGATTAAATGTCAATGAGACATACAATTCGAAATTTTGAACTTTTCATTTGTGTGATGATTTACATTGTTAATATGAGACGTACTAGACGAGAAATCTCATGGAATTTCATTAGAAAACGTTAGCCTCATATATTTGTGCACATAAACACATAATTGCTAAGCTACGTCAACTCATGTCGCTAACTTCGTCCATGTATTTTCCTTACCAAACAACCTCCGATTGTAGTGAAATTTGGATATATGCTAGACCACAATGAGTACTTTCATATGTCCGGACATTGTTCGGGGAAATTTTAATATTTCTCGATGATGCTTGGGGCTGAAGTTGGTCACTTAATCATGGGTCGAATTTAAAAAAAAAATGCATGTTAGAGCCATAGTTTTGAGTTTTTCTCATTAATGCAATATTGATGTTACATTGACTTCCATGCGTTGAATATTGAACACATTTTAAAGAAAGTTTGGGGGATTCTTGCATGATAATGATATTCTTTATCGTTTTCTTATTTCAAGAATTTGATACACTTTGTTCCTTATTTTATAGGATGCCACCGAAGAGAACATCAAAAGGTAAAGAAAAAGTTGGTTCCTCCTCCGGCACAGCCCACACCAGAGAGCTAATAGGAGGTGTGCGAAGATTCTGTGATGCAGAAACATTAGCTCAATATGAGAACATAATACGCCATTGGGGCATGATACCAGAGAGACAGGTCCGGTTAGAGGATTTTCGTAGTTTTGAGTTGACAAATCTGATACAAATCTGTGGATGGGAGAAGATTATAGAAAAACCACACCCGATTTATGAAAGTATAGTCCGCGAATTTTATGCAAACTTCAATAGTGAAATTGAGACTCCGGATTCTGAGCACTTACACCAAACGTGGGTGCGAGATAAGTGGATAATGCTCTCCCCAACCGTCATTCATGACTCTACAATCTTAATTTAGACAATGTGGTCTCGATTTCCACTCAATTCAATCGGAATGAAGTGGCGGAGGTTCTCTTGGGAAGAGAGAATGCTTGGCCCCTACCCACTGCAGAGTGGCATCAAATTGAGCTTACTCCCTCCATAGCCATCCTCTGGGTCTTCATGTGTCATAACATCCAACCCACATCCCATCGGACAACTTTCATAGATCAAACTGCTGGATTCATATATCATTTAGTCTGGGGATGCAAAGTTGATTTGGCTACTCTTATATATGATCAGATACAAAATTTGGGGACTTGGAAGATAGGCGGTCTTCGATGATCTTTCCTAGTCTGATTAGCGGGATATGTCTCGCCGTCGGTGTTACAGTTGAGGCAGGGGAGATGCCTGAGAAATCAAGCCCATTGATAAAGCTCACTACATTTGAAGCTCAGGAACAGGCTAGGGTAAGGAAGAGAGAACAAGACAGACTTGAGCAGCAAAGACAAAATGCGCAGGAAGAAGGACAAGCAGCTGAAGATTTACACTTGCCACAAGCCCCGCCACAACCAGTTGAGATGGATTCACAGCTACTTCGACAAATATTTGCCACAGCCACTAGAACTAGCAGGGATATACAAAATCTCCAGCAGAGGTTTGAGACGATGACCACCACTATTGAAAAAGTGCAGAGAGACCTCTACTCCTCCCGAGACTACACAAAAGGTGCTATGAATGAAGCCACAGCTACAAGAAGGGAAGTAGAGACTATGAATGGTAGGTTCAACATGTACGTTGGGAGAATGGATGGCATACAGTGGCGTGTGAACGAAACTTGGGATCGCTTGGAAAATATGGAAAGTAGTCTTCAAGCCATTCAGGCTGAGCAAGCATAGCAGTCCGAGTTGCTGAGACAAGTCCTATCTCGCCTCCCACCTCCTCATGAAGATGATGCTGCGGGTCCCAGCTTCACACCACAGCCACCGAATTGATCAGGGGAGTTTTGTTATTCTCTTATTGCCAAGTTGTGTCAATGTTTTAAATTCTGCCACTTTAACTTTACATTTTACATTGAGGACAATGTATTGTATAAGTTTGGGGGATGGTAGCATTATTTCAAACAAATATTCGGCATGTAATTATTTTGCACATTCACAATTCATCGTTAATTTTGACAAGTTTTTGCATGATGCATGCTTGATAGTGAGTCTTGATGAACTTTTGCATGCTTGTGTGGATTTGGTAGCCTTGCCGGCTGTGATGTGATTATTGGACATGTATAAGCTAGAAATTGTGGATTTAGTGCAGGATTTAATTGGCTAATACTTGTTGATACATTGCTTGACATTCTTTTGCACGCCACTCATGCTTCACGTGTTAAGTTATTGATTGAAATTTTAGAATAAATTAGGAGAAATCTAGAATAACCCTCTATAACATTAACACGTAATACCACTTTAAGATAGTTTGGAGATGATTGAGCCATTGTAGGGAAACATGGAGATAAGTGGGGGCTCCGTGCATGAAATTATAATGTGTGGATTGTTTAAACCCGGAAGGTGAGAAATAGGTGAAAGTTTTAAGTGAGGATGGTTTTGAAAGTCAAATGTCTAATAAAACAAAGAAAGGGCATAAAGTAAAAAGTGAAAAATTATCACTTCTCTCAAAAAGCCTTTATGACTCGAGCAAGTAAGTCTGTAAGGGTTTAAAATCTGATGCCCTAATGCCAACTGGTTTGGGAGTCATCGGCCTAAAGCTCGTTACAAGGGTCGTATAGAAAGTAAAAAAAGGGAGAAATTGACAAAAAGTCATCTTATCGAGCCTTTATAACTCGAGTGAATAAGACTGCAAGGTTTAAAACCTGATGTCCTAAAGCCAACTGGTTTGGGAGTCATCGCCTAAAACTCGTTACATGGGTTATATAGAAAGCAAATGAGAAGATGACACAAAAAAATAAAAAAATAAAAAATAAAAATAAATAAAAGCCCTCGTTGGACATTTGGTTGATAGAACTATAACCTCAATGCGAGGCAAGTAGTTTAGTTTAATCCTAAAGGTTGAAGCAATCAAAATAAAGAGAGTCTCTACTTGATGATATGTGAACTTGTAATGGTAAAATCTATCCAAACTAAGAGAGGGTAAGGATTAGAATTGTTTAAACTCCTAACCTTAGAATACACCCCGGAGAAATTGTGTAAAAAGAATACATTTGGGGACTGTCTATCTCTCGAGTGACGTAAGGATAAATTTGACCACTATGGGTCGGGAATAAACTAATCATAAGCTTGATACATTGGCATGAGTTTACACACACACGTTGAGTATTGCATTTGATGAGTAAAGTTTGATTCAATTCTCGCACTCTTGATATTGTTTCTATTATTATTACTAAGTCCAATCCTGAGACACGGCAAGCTATTAAGCCATGTTTGTTTAGCATTAAGTCACTACATTGTTTGAGGATAAACAACAGTTTAAGTTTGGGGGATTTGATAAGTGTGTTTTTACACACTTATTTAGCTCACAAACATGACTTAAACATGGACAAAGTAGTTGAATTTTGACTTAATCTCGTTAAATTCATGCAATGTAGGTGTTTCTATGGAAAAGATGGAATTCAGAAGAAAAGAGCCAAAAAAGGACCAAAACAGAACAAAGCGATAGTTTGGGGACCAAAGGTGCAAATATTGAAAAGTTGAGCTAAAGTGCAGAACTAGAATGAAAATATGCCAAGTATGAGATTGAGGACGATATAAGACGATCGGAGGAAGAAAGAAATAACATTGAACTGAATTGAAGAAAAGTGAAAGATGAAGGACTAAATTCCAATTAATCAAAAGATGAGCCGAGCAAGTGATCAAGGAATTGATTGACCAAAACATCAATTTAGGAGTCAATATTTGATAATGGAACAAAGGAAAGAAAGAAAAGAGATCAAGAAAAGAGAAAACGGAGTTCAGGGACCAAAATAGTAAGGTTGTAAAGTTACAACCTCGCGGCCGCATGGCTTTAAAATTCGATGAAAATTCTAAACTTCCGTTTTTAATTGAAACTCCTTCAGGGCTCCGTGAGGATATGATATAAAAGCCAAAATTCATCAGAAATAGGGCAGAACATCCAGGGAGAAGAAAAATACAACTTTTGGAGGCAAGGAACACAAACTTGAAGCCGATTTCACAAGAATTCAAGCGGGTTTTCAAGGTTTTATTCAAGATTTCAAGAATTTTCATACGGGTGCTATTCTTTCTATTTATTAATTTCATTTTTTTTCTGTAATTATGAATATTCTAGGCTAGGTTTTCAATTACTAGGTGATCGATAAACAGTTGTTTGTTATTTTAATTCCATATTTCATGAATTTAATATAAAGACTCGTTTGGATAATTTGATTGGTTTACATGCATTAATTTTCTGCCGCAATTAGTGGCCAATGATTGTGTGAGTGTTGATGACTTATTTCTTACATTCGAGAGAAGTGGAATAGGTTCGATAAGGTGTAAATTAACATATGGTCCGATAGGGGATAGAGATATACCCCTATGCTTTATGCAATTATTTAATTGTTCATAAAACCACATGCATTCTTGTATATTTGCATCATCCAAAGAGATATAGGCTGGTGGTGTGCAAGAATAGGTCTAATATATATCGAGAGAATATATTGGATAGAATTAGGAACATTGAATTAGCAAGTTTCTATCGGGTCATTAATTTTATGAAATTAGGATTTTTATAACCTCAATTGGGGATTCGTGATTCTAGTGACTTTAGTTTGATTCATTTTCATAAATTAGCTTTAGAATTTGCATAATTTCATTTACTTGAGTGTTTGAGTCGTTTAATTAGAGAAATTTCGAAATTAGGGTTTCTAATTGAGAAATTAGGGTTTTCAATAGAAATTAGGGTTTTTAGTTGAAATTAGGGGTTTTAATTGAAATTAGGGTTTTTGCATTTAGACCATATTTTCACTCAATTAGATTTAGTTAAGGCTAGATTATATAGAATTGAACTATTCAATCTCTAAGGGACGATATTCGGACTTTTTAAAATCCACTTTATTACTTATTACATACCATACACTTGTGGTAATTTTAAATCGAAAAATTTATTTCGCAAACAGTATTCCTCTGCCATACGTGAGGGTTGATCTTAAAAAAATGATGAAATAGCAAGTTGAAGAGTTAGCTTTAATATATTTTTTTCTCCCTTTGGACACTAATTTTTTTCTATTTCAATTGTTTTAGGTTTGTGTTCATGCATGCATTGTTTGAAAAGTCTTGATCGAGTTGATTTAGATATGAAAATTAAACAAACTTTTCATTGAAGACAACGTGAATGAAGGAAATCAAGGAGGGGGAAAAACATAATGAAATGGGTGACAATAACAACCGTAATTGTCCAAGACCCATCACTAGGAGATCTAGCCATGATCATTCCTCATGAAGCAACGATACACTTTTTGGGGATTTCATAATGCCCCTTTTATTGAGAACTGATGGAGTATCATCTACTCTCCACATGGGAATAATTACATGCAACATAGTTCGCTTGTCATCAATTTGTTTTGATACAACATACCTTTTATGGTTGGGCAAAGAAATCTACACTACCAAATCACGTGCTTCTTAGAGTATTTTGGGAACTTCAAGTACCAAGATGATAACTATGAAGTTTGTTGCGGTATAAATCGAATCAATAAATCTCTCACCTAACTATTATTTTCTTCTCCTAAACTCACTAGTTTCGATGCCCGAATATGGATTAAAAGGGGAATAACTATTTGAGAGGAAAATATTTGAATTGTTCGATTTACTCTTCAAAAATAGTGATGTTTATAGATTTTCCTTCGAACTTTGGGGGCAATTCAGTCATTTGAGGAATGTGACAGATGGCAAATCCATACTAGTTGCCTTATAACCAATTATATTATCAATATTATGTTTTATCGTAGCTCAAGTGTACTAAGTCTGTAGCAAGCCTGGACGAAGGAAATGTTTGCTAAGTTGGTAAAACCTTTTATGTTGAATAATGATATTTGCAGTCGCTCACTATAGTAATCGCCATACATGGCATACATATGACAGGTAATTATTTGATGCATTAATGAATAAAAAAAACTACCACATTAATGTATCAAATAATTACCTGTCATGTGTATGCCACGTAGGGCGACTGCCGCAGTGAGCAACTACGAATAGCATTACTCATGAAAAGCTTCACTGACTGTCAGCCAAGCCTGCTAGTTGAATCATGAAATTTAAAAAATCGGACTTTGGGAATGTCCAGTTTATTATTTATATTAAATCTAGGACTTTAATTGTTTACTGTTGTAGGCTTATTTGCATCTTTCAAGTAAGTGGCCCATATGTATCGAGATTTGATCAATTGCCCTTCTTCTTCACCAATTGGGATAACTTACAGACATAATTTCAATGATTTTATCCCTTCACCTTCTGTACAAGCTTTGCATATCGACGTACTCCTTTATTAGGTAGTCACTCATTCGGGAATGTCTATAAACCCAGCATTAATTGGCCAATCAGGTAGTTTTTAGCCCAATATTTTGGTACATAGTAGGTAGACAAGCCTTCACATACACTCGTTAACCTTAGCCAAAGTGATAATAAGACTTTTGAAGCTTCAGGAACTTTTGCAATCTTATTGAAAATGATTTGTCTGAAATCAAGACTCAATTTAATATTTCTGATGATATAGAGTTGTTATGTCCTAACCGATGTCAAACAGCTTGCCATCCACCTTTGGGTTGCTTAGCTATCCACATAAATTCGATGGATATGGGACTTAAAGTCCCTCTTTATATATATATGTATATATATATACACACACACACACACACACACATAAATATACACACACAGAAATGTTATTTCTTCTTTAAATATTGCTCCTACCAAACTTTTTCCAAATGATTGGGCCAATTGGTTGGGTCTGTTATGCTAGGAGAACTGCAATTTTAGAGGGGGGATTCCCACTACACATGTTTCGCTCTATTTACTACCCCATGCTAGTGGAGGTTTCTGTGAGCCTTCGAGAAATGTGTTATCCATTTACTGTTCGTTTTCCTAGGATGTGCCCAGCACTTGTAATTACTCCTAACTAGGTATATAACTGAAGCAAGAGTTTTTTCTTAGTTTGGGACAACTAGGATTTTCAACCTAATGACCTCTATCCGTCGGTTGTTATTCCTCGAACTTATGGCGAATATTTGTTTGTTTCTTACCTTTTTATTCAAAATCTTTATATACTTATTTATGGTATAGATGATCTACCTATTTTGCTTTGCAATTGATCACTTGTTGATCTTTTTACCTTCCTAGCCTCTATCCTTAATTTATCTCTGAGGTTCACAATGCCGAACGATTGTATCATCATTTTAATCCAAAATTTTATAGCACTGGTGTTTAAATCACTATGGGAGAGTTTGCATACTTATTTATTTCTAATTTTACTTTTGGTCAAGAAGGCTTCTTTATATAAAGAAAGGTAGCAGCAAGAACTATATCTGTGACAGAAGAAGAGTTAGTCCTCGCCCTTGAAGGAAATGAAGTTTTTATTTAAAACTCCTAGCTTAGGCCATCTATTCCTTCTACAATACAATGTAATGTAGGCTGCAATGACCATGTCTATATTCTGACTTTTGTGTATTTTATATTCTATGTAAAAAGTAGTGCATAGGCTACGTATGCAAGGGGAAAAAATGAAAGATAACCGACTTTCTTTTAGTCCCAAAAACTATTCATTTTCTCTATTTTTTGCTCTATTTTGGTTTCCATTATTCCTCGGTTCATCAAGTTGTTTGCTAGTTCTCCTCTATTCTAGAAGAAAAAGTGCAGGTTTTCTTGAGCTCTTCTACAGCAAAGGAAGGAGCTAACATTTGGTATCAGAGCAACCATTGATCTTAAGGGTTGTGAGAGAAGATACAGATGACATGAATAAGTTCTTCTTCTTCATTTCCACTACCAGTAGTGTTTGTTGGAGAAAATTACGATTTTTTGTCTATCAAAATGAAAGCTTTCTTGATGGCACATGATCTGTGGGAAGTAATTGAGCAAGGGTATGAACCACCTAAATCTGATGCAAACTATACAGTGGCACCGCTGAAGCAGCAGAAAAATCAATCCATGAAAAATATGAAAGCACTTTCATTCTTGTATATAGCTGTGTCTGAAGAAAATTTTCACATAATAGTTGCTGTGTCTATAGCCAAAGAAGCTTGGGACTAGCTTGAAGAAGAGTTCAAAGGCTCTGAAAAGGTAAGGGCTATAAGGTTACAAGCTTTGAGTAGAGATTTTGAAAATCTCAAAGTGAAAGAAGCTAAAAAAATAAAAGAGTACTTTTCAAAAGTTGTGGATATTTTTAATCAACTCAAGTTAAATGGGGATAAAGTTTCTGATAAAAAAGTTGTTCAAAAAGTGCTAACTACCTTGCCTAAAAGATTTGATATTGTACCAATAGCTATAGAACATCGAAGGATCTGTCAAGTCTCTCATTAACTGAACTTACAGGAGCTCCATTAGCTTATGAACAGAGACAAGCAGTAAGGGAAGAAAATTCAGTTGAATGAGCTTTCACAACAAAACATAAGCAACAATATTCAAGTGAAAGTGGTGAAAAAAGCAATATGATGGAAAAAAGAGGAGAGAAAGAAGCTGTAGTAAACAAGAAATAGGCAAAGGAAGAAGTGATACATATCCTTCTTATGGTGTTTGTAACAAAACAAACCATTTGGAGAATAATTGATGGAAGTCTAAGCAATGTAGATGGTGTAAAAAATTTGATCATGTGGAGAAGTTTTGTAGAGACAAACTCCAAAATCAGACCACAGTACAACATCAATCAAGACCTTAAAACCAGCAAGCTTCACTTGCTCATGAAAGGAAAGAAGAGGATCACTTGTTTCTAGCATTTCATATGTCAAATATGGTGGACAAAGCTTCATGGTTCATTTATAGTGCTTGTACAAACCATATGACAAGCAGGGAGGAGATCTTTTGCAACTTCAATCCTGATTGTAAATCAACAATCAAAATGGGCAATGGAGAAGCCCTTTTAGCAAAAGGAATGGGAACCATTGCTGTCCAAACAAAGAAAGGAACAAGGTACATTGATAATGTTTTACTTGTACCCAGTTTAAGTTCAAATTTATTTAGTGTGGGTCAAATGGTTCAAAATGGTTATTCATTGCAATTTAAAGATCATTTGTGCAAAATATATGATTTACATGATCTTGAAATAGCATGTGTGCCTATGAAGAACAAAAATTTCAGTCTTTATTGGCAAGTGTTATTGCAAGTGCTTCGAAAGTTAACTTTGATGAGTCAAATTTATGGCACAAGAGATATGGTCTTTTTAACTATAAATCCTTAGCCTACCTACATTCACATGGTATGGTAAGAAATTTGCCTAAAGTTCAAGAGCCAAGAGAAGTATGTGAGAATTGTAATTTTGGCAAAATACATAGAGAATCATTTCTAATTGAAAGAGCATGGAGTGCAACACAAAAACTTCAACTTGTACATACTGATGTCTGTGGGCCTATAAGAACACCTTCATTGAGTCAAAATTTATATTTTGTGCTTTTCATTGATGATTTCACAAGAATGTGTTGGGTATACTTTATGAGAAATAAATCAGATGTGTTCCATGTTTTTAAGAAATTCAAAGCTCTTGTGGAAGCACAATCAGGTTGCAAAATTTAGGTGTTGAGATCAGATAATGGGAAGGAGTACACTTCAACAAAGTTCGATCAATTTTGTGAAGAAAATGGAGTTCATTATCAACTTACTGTTCCTTACACTCCACAGTAAAATGAAGTGGTAGAGAGGAAAAATAGATCAGTCATGGAGATGGCAAGATACATGCTAGCTGAGAAGGAACTACCTAAAAGATTTTAGGCCGAAGCAGTCTATACTTCAGTGTATTTGCAAAATAGACTCTCAAGTAAAGCTTTAAAAGATATGACTCCAATTGAAGCATGGAGTGGAATGAAACCCATAGCAAAACATCTCAAAGTACTTGGATCATTGTGCTATATCCATGTTCCTGATCAAAAAAGAAGTCAGTTGGATAACAAGGGAGTAAAAGAAATCTTTCTTGGCTATAGTTCTCAATCAAAGGGCTATAGAATCCATAACATAGAAACTGGAAAATTTTCAGTTTCTAGAGATGTTAAAGTTCATGAAAATGCTAAATGAAATTGGGAGGAAGCCAAGCCACAATAACAATCTGTTCATTTTCCAATTATGCAACAGAACACTCCAATTATAGTTCCGAAAATTCAGCCACCTATGGTAGAGTCAAGCTCTTCAAATGATGGTCCATCCGACTCTTCTTCTAGTTCTAGTCCTCTTCCTAGAGGAACTGGACCTTTGAATGAAGTTTATGAAAGATGTTACATGGCAATTGTTCAACCAAATAGTTATGATGAAGCAGCAAAACATCCTGAATAGATTGAAGAAGAAATGAAAGTGATTCATAAAAATCAGACTTGGATGTTGGTGACAAGACCTACAGATAAGAAAGTGATTGGAGTAAAATTGATTTACAAGGCCAAAGTAAATCCTGATGGTTCAATTTACAAGTATAAAGTAAGACTTGTAGCTAAAGGGTTTTTCTCAAGAAAGTTTTGTTGATTGCTTTGAAACATTTGCTCCGGTTGCAAGACATGACACAATCAGGTTATTGATTGCTTTGGCTGCTCAAAAGAGATGGAAAATACATCAATTGCATAAAAAATAAGCTTTTCTCAACGGAGAACTGGAAAAAGATGTATTTTTTGAACAAGCTAAAGGTTTTACTCAAGATCAGAACCAAATTATGTGTGCAAGCTGAAAAAGGCCTTGTATGGCTTGAAACAGGCCCCCAAGAGCTTGATACAATAGAATTGATGGATATCTATGTGGGAATGGATTCAAAAGGAGTGAGATTGAATATACACTCTATGTTAGAACAGATAATTACTTCTATATTTTGATCATCTCCTTATATATTGATGATTTGCTCATTACTGTAAGTAATTTGAAGCAAATTGGCTCATTTACTCATGAACTAGAGAAGGAATTTGAAATGACAAATTTGGGAGAAATGAAGTATTTTCTTGGTATTGAAATTGGGCAAAAGACTGATGGAATTTTCATTTCACAAAAAAAGTATGCTTTTGATGTTTTCAGGAAGTTTAATATGCAAAGTTGCAAACCAATAGACACTCCATTGGCCATGAATACAAAGCTCTAAAAAGAAGATGGAAATCAGCCGACAAATGAGAAGGAATATAGGAGTCTTGTGGGAAGTTTGTTATATTTGACTACAACAAGGCCAGATTTGATGTTTGCTGCAAGTTTACTCTCCAGATTCATGACAAATCCTTATCAAAAGCATTTTGGTGCTGCTAAAAGAGTCCTCAGATACATTAGATGTACTATCAATCATGGGATTAAGTTTGAAGGAGGAGTTGGATCAGATTCTTTGGGATATTCAGATAGTGATTTGGCTGGATATGGATGACATAAATTATGGTTATTTATTTGCATTTGAGTCTATAGCATTTTGTTGTAATTCAAAGAAGCAAGATGTTGTGGCACAATCAACAGCAGAGGCTGAATATATAGCAGCTTCAACAGTAGTAAATCAAGCCATTTGGTTAAGAAAAATCATAAGTGATTTGCATCAAGATCAAGTCAATCCTACTACAATTATGGTTGACAATCAATCTACAATTGCTATGGCAAAAAATTCAGTAAATCATTGGAGAACAAAGCATATAAAAGTCAAGTTTCATGCCATCAGATAAGTTGAGAAAGAAGGAGAAGTGAGCTTGCAATATTGTCCTTCACAAGTTCAATTGGCTGATTTGCTTGCAATGCCTTTAGCAAAATGTCGTTTTCATGATTTGAAGCATCAAGTTGGAGTGTTACATAAAAGCTTCAAGGAGGAAAATGAAGGAAATGAAGCTTTTATTTAAAACTCCTAGATTAGGCCATGTTTTCCTTCTACAGTACAATGTAATGTAGGCTGCAATGACCATGTCTACATTCTGACTTTAGTGTATTTTATATTCTAGGTAAAAAGTAGTGCATGGGCTACGGATGTAAGGGGAAAAAATGAAAGAAGACTGACTTTCTTTTAGTCCCAAAAAGTATTCATTTTCTCTGTTTTTTGCTCTTTTCTGATTTGCATTATTCCTTGGTTCTTCAAGTTGTTTGCTGGTTCTCCTCTATTCTAGAAGAAAAAATGTAGGTTTTCTTGAGCTCTTCTACAGCCAAGGAAGGAGCTAACAGCTCTGATGAGCTGAATATAAGGATTTTATCCAAGTTTCCTCCTTTTATGCTCCATACTGGTCGGTCATGCTATGTTTGTGTTAATCGATCATAGGAAAAATTTGTCAGGAGCTCGATACAAATAGATGATTGATGCTTATTTGTTTCAAGCGACGACATTACTTTAATGCTAGCAAGCAAAATATGGTCTTCACACTACTCATCTTAGTGATTTTGATAAAAAGTTCGATCCTCGAAGGAAAAACGTGACACGCTTCAAAAGAAATTGGATATTGTTGAAGGGGAGAAAACACAATATAAAAATATGTGCAAAAGAGCTCAGAATTATGCTAACATGCAAGCTATTTTGTTATTTGATATAAGTTGGCTTTCAAAGATTTAATGCAAATGAGGAAAGATAATCGACCTTATTCTGAAGTCTGAAAAGATGAATTGCAAAATAGAAAAACAATTAAAGATCATAAAGAAGCATGGGATGAACTAGTTATGCTCTGTAATGAGTTAGAAAGCAACAAGGCTAAACTTTCTATAGTGGAGTTTGTGGTTGGTGAGAAAAAGGCTTATGAAGCCAGACTTTTTGAGGAACCCATGCAGGAAGGAGGAAATAAAGTTCTTAATATTATTCGAAGCTTTCATCCTAACTGGCTATGGATTTATTAGAGGTTTATAAAGGGATGTCAGTGATACCTAGTCTTTTGAAGTTTCTAAGTGAGCCTCCAAGCTTCAATTATTTCTCCTCTTACTTTTGAGTTTGGTTTTATTTTTATTTTTTTCCCCTCAGCTTTTTGGTCTCTTAATTAAAAATTGTATGTTGTCGTCATTTCGCGAGCTAGTTGTTTATGCTAATCGTCAACTATATTTCACATAGTTGTAGGTAAATGATTTCATAAGCTAACTCGTAGATGATGATAGTAAGAGGTAATGGAAAAATTGGCAAATCTAGAGCTGCAGTACCAAAAGCTAATTGAAACTCCAATAAAAATATTTGGAGAATTGGATAGGTCAGACCACAACGCTCTTCATATAGAACTATAGGGTACATTACGTATTAGCATCGAGGTAAATCCAGTGGGGCATGTTCAAGCCAACTCGAAGCAACTTTAAATATCGATAATCAATGTGAAAAGATTGAGTCTAGCAATCCACAAATAAAAAGAAAATGGACTAGTTGAGTAAGTCAAAAGAAATGCATGAACAAGTGAAGGTAGCTACTCACCATCTAATATGTTTCCATCAGTCAAAGGTTATGTGCCTCCAACTCATTCCCTCAAATGTTACACAAAAACAAGATGTACAAGCAATTTAATTAAGAAGTTCCCAGAGGTGTTCAAGAAGCTTCATCTCAGCATTCATTTTCATAGATGCCTTAGCTCAGATACCTACTATGCTAAATTCATGGAAAAGAATCTTTCCAACAAAATGAAGTTAAAGAGCATGAGATGGTGTTGTTGACCAAAGAATACATCAATAATTTGCAAAAAAAGCTGCTACCTTACCTAAAAGATGTAGGGAGTGTTATTATTCCTCTTGCTATCATTAATTTAAAATTTAATAGGGAATTATGTGATTTAAGTGAAAATATTAGTTTAATACCTTAAACTATTTTCAGGCAATAGTTTTGGGGAAAGCAAATCCAACTACAATATCCTTGCAGCTAGCTGATTGATCTAGCAAGCATCAAGGAGGAATCAATGAATATCTTGGTAAAAGTGGATAAATTCATCTATGTTCCGGACTTTATTATCTTAGATGTACGTGGTGACAAGGTTATACCACTTACATCAGATCGGAAATTCCTTGCTATTGGAAGAGCATTGGTTGTTATATAAGAGAGTAGTTGATACTAGGATTGAATGATAAGCAAGGCACCTATAGTGATTAAGGAAATCAAATTTCTAAGTACCTTAGATTCGTGCTTCAAATTGATGTTATTGATTGAGAAGAGACTAACACTTTCACATTGGAGAATCCTTCGTGTCCTTGGAATGCGTTTACTATGCATTCTCATGACTTTGATTGTGACTCAACGGATATTGAAGCATGTTTTAGATATTTGAAGGTCCGATCCGACTAAAATATAGACTCATTTTGAAGAGTTGGGTAAATATTATCCAAAGTCTTTGTCTTATATTCAACAATCTCTTACTCTTAAGTCTCATCTTTTATGTGTATATCTTGGAGAATCTTCTACTCTTTGTTGTTATAGTTGAAAATTCTATCAATTAGGAAGAAGAAGATAAATTACTTTAGGTGCTTTGAGAACATTGGGTGGATCATTATAGATATTCAGGAATCAGTCAAACTATTTACATGCACAAAATTCTCATGAAAGAAAATTATAAAATTTCGGTGTAGCCACAGCGTAGATTGAATCTTAATCTTCAAGAAGCGGCAAGGGCTGAAGTTTTGAAATTTTTAAACGTCAAGATTATCTATTGTATCTCATACAGTAAATAGGACATTCCAATTTAAGTTGTGCCCAAAAAGAACGTATTACAATGGTGAAAAATGGAAAAATAAAGAAATAAAAAAGTAGCTCATATTAACAACTTTAACTTCTGGATGAAAATTTCCTCTATTATTCATTGATAAGGTGTTGGAGTGACTTCCAGATATTTCTTATAATTTTATTTTTTGTGGCTACTCAGAATATAATCAAATCGCTATAGCTCTAAAGGATATCGAGAAAACAAACTTTACATGTCCTTATGGTACCTTTTTCTTCTTGAGCAAAACCTTTCACCAATGCCACCACTGCATTTCAAAGTTTAATGATATTCATCTTATTAGACATGGTGGAAAGATTTATTCAAGTGTTCATAAATGACTTCTTGGTATGTGGGTCTTATTATAGTACTAGTGATAGTTACATTGACTAGGAGCTCGCCTTTTGAGCTCATGTACAATGCAAGTGATTATGCAGTAGGAGAGAGGGTGGGTCATAAGAAGGAAAAAGATCTTCGTGTCCTATAATATGCCAGTCAAACTATCAATGATGCTTAGATGGACTATGCCACCACTAAGAAAGAGTTATTAACTGTATTGTTTGCCTTCAATATATTTTGGTCCTGTCGCATTGTATCAAATATGATTGTGTATATAGATTATGAAGCTTTAAATTTTGGTTATCAAAAAGGATGCAAGATCAAGACGATTTCGTTGGGTATTGCATTTTCAAGAATTTGACTTAAAGATTGAGGAAAAGAATGGATGTGAGAATTTGGTAATCGACCATTTATCCCATTTGGAGCAACCTCAAATAACCGAGGAAAGACATATATTAATCAGATTTTCCATATGAGCAGGTTTTTGGGTTCAAACATGCGGAACAAGAACAAAACATCGTGTTATGCTAACTATGTTAAATTTGTCACAAATGATATTGTTCCGTTGAATTATGACATTATTATACCAAGAAATAAAAAAAAATACACAAAATATCCCAAAAATATTCACTTTAAAATGTTACAAAACAAATTGAACATTTGAGACGAAGATTTCACCGACTATCTTGGTTCAGAAATCATTGTACCCTTTGTACAAATGTAAAGCATCAAAATAGCCAAGCCCACATAGGAAACCGAACGAGGCTACTTCGATGGACAAAAGAAAACAACTTCGAAAATATATATCAACACTTTCTCTTCACTAAAAAATCACTTAAATTCACTTATTCACATAGAATACAATACCCAGGTCACAAAAGATTTCAAAGGGAAATACAAAGGAGACGAAGGAGAATGATAGACAGAAAGTCTCAGATTCTAGAGAGGTCAAAAGACTGAAGAAAAATGAATCTCGTCCATTATGGTAACCATCAGATGCCTACATATACAAGGCTCATCACCATTGATATCAATTAGAAGATCCACTAGTCAGGAGTATCACATGTGGCCAAGTGTTAGGCTCGGGTTTTAGGCCTCTTCATTTGAGTTATCGAGCAATGGAAGTGTACTATCGAGAATGGGCATAGCCTAGTTTTCATCATAGCCCAATTGTTTGAGTTGTAATTCCAAAATTGGCATCACAATCCAAACAACCATCATCAACAAAGAACTTTTTACGGATATAAAGTAATACTTTTGAGTAGATCCTGTTCTTTACCGCTAATCAAGTTATTCGAACATGTATGCCAAAAAATGAGATGAAAATGATCCTGGAGACAATTGAAGGCTATCAAAACTACAGCTTAAGTGCTTTAATTCGAGTTCTATTAGCATACTCTATTTATGTGCCCACAACTAAGTCAGAGAATTGGAAAATATATTAAAAATTTTAGATGCACCTGAATGGCATTATTAAAATGTAGTTATTCAATGTTTGGGGTATTTATTTCTTAAGACCTCTTCCACCTTCATTCTTCTACCTATTTATTCTTGTAGCAGTAGATTATGGCTTAAAGTGAGCGGAAACTATGGTTTCACCTACTAATTATGATTGGGTAGTGGTAAACTTTCTCAGAAAGCATATTTTTACTTGATTTGGAACTCTTCGAGCCATCATTTGTTATTGTGGGAAGCACTTTTGCAACCTGCAATATGAAGCTTTTTCGACTAAATATTGTATGAAACATAAAATTGTAATCTCATATTACCCCAAACCAACGGTCTCGTTAAAATCTCCAACTGGATGTTGAAAAATATTGTAGAGCTTACCATGATTAACTAAAAAAAGATTGGTCTAAGATGCTCGATGATTTCTTGTACCATACTAAACAACATTTAAAATTCCTATAGGCATCTCTCCCTGCCAACTTGTTTTTGAATTTTCACTTATAGGCAGTCGGAGAGAAGATGATGCTTCAATTGAATGAGATCGATGGTTTCTAGTTTGAGACATAATAGAATACAAATTTGTACAATGAAATAACCAAAAAGTAGTACGATCAACACATTGAAAAAAAAAACGTTGAGGTCGAACTATGGATCTTGTTCAATTCTCACCTCATGCTCTTCTTAGGAAAACTTCTTTCAAGGTGGTCGTTTTGGACCCGGAGGGATTGTAGTGAATGAGATTAATGACACGATATGAAGTAATGAAGATCGCAATGAGAAACAAGATATAAAAGTAAAGAAATTAACAAAGAGAGTTAATGGCAGAAGCACGTTGTTTTATTAATCGACAATATGAAGAGAAATACAAGAACTCATCAATTCTTGCTTGAACAAAACTAAAAGAGAAGGCCATATTTATAGGTACATGGCATAGCATAGAGATGGAAATAATGTGAAATAAGAAAACAATATAATTCCATAAAAATCACGTAAAATATAAGGAAACAATTTTTTTCACATGAAAATAAGAAAACAATTTATTTCCAAAAAAAACCACCATAATTTAAGTCACCAACCCAACAATCTCCACTTTGACCCAAATTCTAGTGCAACGAACGAAACTTCAAGATTTCAAATCTGTCTACATCGAAATAGTCAATCTCCTCAACACAAAAATCAAAACTCTCCAAACCAAACCGTCGTCCTCTGCAAGGCGTCCACAAGTGGCACTTGAACCGAAATCCTAGGTTCCTAAAATTCTACCGAGAAATTACTGTTGACCAAATAGGGTCAAAGCACACCCTATAGTAGAAACCATACCACATGCTGGATCAGAAAGCCCATTACTAGAACTGTCGCCTTCAACGTCCCCAAAAGCATCCCAGACATTATTGACACCACGGTACCTATACTCCATGAGTTCAACCTTAGCAAATCAATACAGTTTATCTGTTGAAATTAGTGGCAAAGCGTAATCACCAACACTCCCCTGAGTAATGTTCTTAATCGACCCAGAGTCTATCACAAGAGGTATTGTACCAAACTGAATATCCACCACGGTACTAAACTTGTCCCAATATCTCTTAACTGGGTTCTATGCTTCCCTGTAATATGTACAACTGAGACTTCTTTCGTCCCTCCAATACAACTCAGACACTCATTTGGACCTTTAAAACTCCACCTCTACCAGAGAATTTATACCCTTTTACATCCAAAGTACTAAATGAAATGAGATTCCTTTTCAGGTCTGGAACATGTCGAACCTGATCAATTGTTTTGACTGTCCCATCCTGCAGCCTAAATCTGACTCGACCAATCCCAGCAATACGGTAAGACTGGTTGTTTCTCATTACAACTCCACCTTACTGAATAGCCTCATATGTTTGAAAGAAATTTTGATTGGAACACATAAGATGTGAACATGTCGAATCGAAAATCCACTCATCGTCAGGCCTAGATTCTGCATCAGATGCCCGTTGACATCATATCTCTGCTATCTAAAAAATTCTCAACTACATTTGTTTCGTATGAGGTGAAAAGTTGCGCTTCACAATTTGTAGCTAGAACACCTTTAGCTTGCAATTTATCACAATTCTTTCAAATATGTCCCTTACGTCTATAGTAGAAGTAAAACAAATTGCTATTATTCTTTTATCTGTCCCTCCGTCGACCATCATGAGATACATGAGCTTCCTCATCCCTCAATGTAGCTTCAGCAAATGCTTCAACTTCTCTTTTGAGTGCAAAACATCATATGTGTCATCTATAGTCAAGATATCCCGACTATACAAAATGGTGTTTAGAAACGCGCATAAGAGCCAGGTAGTGAACATAACAGGATCAAGGCAAGATCCTCTTCATCGTACTTAACCTCCAATGTTTCCAAATCTGCGACAATTTCATTGAACACAGAAATATAGTCTTCCAACAACCCTCCATCCACCATGCGATGGGAATACAACTTTTGCTTTAGAGCCAGTTTATTGGTAAGACTCTTGGTCATACATAATTGCTCCAATTTCAACCACAAAGCACCTGCTGTTTTCTCCTTCAACATATCCTGCAGAATATTATTGGATAGATGAAGATGAATCAATGACAAAGCCTTTCGATCCCTTCGTTGTCCAATTAGTTGGCATCTTCTCAAAACTTAATAGCGGATCTTCCAAATCCAACTGCGCCAGAATAGCCCTCATCTTTACTTTCCAAAAAAAAAACCGTGTATTGCGATTCAGCAACGGAATGTCATACTTCATGGTAGTCATCTCTAAAAAAACCTCAACCAATCCTCAGAAGAAGAACCAAGCTCTGATACCACTTGTTGGACTTGGGGGGATTTTAGTGCATGAGACTAATTACGTGATATAAAGTAATGAAGATCGCAACAAAAAACAGATCAAAGGCGATGACTAGTAGATTCGGGGGTACCTAGAAAGCGAACAAATGTTACTATTATCAAGATTTAAAAAATAAAAAAATTAACAAAGAGAGTTAATTATAGAAGCATGATATTTTATTAATCGACAATATGGAGAGAAATACAAGAACTCAACAATTCTTGCTTGAACAAAACTGAAAGAGAATGCCACTACTTATAGGTACATGGTATAGCATAAAGATGAAAATAATTTGGAATAAGGAATTAATATATTTTCATAAAAATCACGTGAAATATAAGAAAACAAATTTTTCTACATGAAAATAAGTAAACAATTTATTTCCAAAAAAAAAAAAAAAAAAAAAACACCCTAATTTGGGTCACAAACCCAACAGGTCGGGCCATTCATGATTGTATCCACTTGACATAGTTGAAGTAACTCATAGTACCAAAGAAACTTCCAAAGTGAATGAGCAATTACTCAAACCATAATTAGGATGCAGCTTTTTGATAGAAAGAGCAGTAGTTAAGTTCCATAATTCCAGGTGATCATCAGGGCTAAAGTCAAGCTCATGACTTGAAAAGAGCAATTATTGAGGGGAAACCTAATTTTCTAACGCATTTTCTCTTTTATTTTTCAAATTTTAGGTTAGGTTGATTTTTGCGTTTTTGAAATTTTCTTAGTTTTTTTGAGCGACTAGAGCCAGACTCACAAGAGCTCTTTGTACCACCCACAAAAAATAATAATAATAATAAAAATAAAAGTACATGATGAATAATGCTATTTGTACATAATGGAGTTATATATAGATGATGTTTCAAGAACAGAGTGGATGATTTTTATTTTATCCAGTCATATTTCACTACATTATATGTATGTAAACTATTATGTATATATAACACGACGTTTCATGACTAGGCAATTCATGTATGTTACACAATTCACGTCTAGGCCCTAGCTCGCGAATTCTAAATGGACTCTCAGACTTCACTCTGCTGCCTAGGTGCATATTTATATTGCTTGAATTTTGTGTACTGTTTAATGGGTTTGTTTATGAGACATTTTTTTGGCACTTAACTCTGCAATTTTCCTTTCTCTTCAAATTTTCACAACAACATCAAGGTGTTTGTGAAAGTTAATCAAACAATCATATATATCTTCTTACTCAAAATTTTCACCTTGAATTCATGGTTGTACTTCATTGGAAGCAGGTGCATTTTAATTATAAACCTTTTTGGCGTTAAAATTTTTTCAAACTTGAACCCTCGGGAATCACATGAAATGTAAGAGTTGAAGTAACAATGTGCTCATTTGTAAAAAGGTTTTCTTCTTTTTTTTTCGACCCGTCTCGAGTTCAAGTGTAGAGAAAGCAACATTTTTTTCAATGAAAATATAAACATTATCGTATTGAGCTATCTCTAACTCATCCTTATAAATATTAACACTCAGATCTACTTCATTGTCATCTTTTATTTTGATTCACAATGAAGGTTATCACTTTCCCTTTGCAACTCACAATCTACTTCATCGTCTTCCATTTCACCAAATTGATAATTAGCTTCTTCGTTTGGATGTTCAACTCTACCTTTTGCTAAAGAATTCTGAAATAGGACAATGATGACCTGGTTTATCGAGAGATACAAGCCTGTTAACAAATCTAATCAAGTAGTTATGTGTGCTAACACTACTAGCTAGAGAATAATAAGGAATATGATAAAATATTGAGTAGCAATAACTACACTAGAAGAGCACAAGAACAATTAGTAGAGGAACGAAGAATTTATTAATATGAAGAAAGAATATAAAATATTTATAACATTAGCTAGCTTATACAAAGTCATATGAAAGCCAAAAATCACATGAACTATATATAAGACTGAAAAGAATATGTTTTGGATGGAAAGGTGATCGAAAACCTTGTTAAAAGAAAGAAACAAAATTTCCTCGGATCTTGGCATCTAGGCACCCAGTCTGGACACCCAAGCGCCCCAGTTGCTGCTCCCAAACTGCAATTATCGACTTTGTTCCTTCTTTAACTCCCTTTTTTTTTTTTTTTTTTTTTTTTTTTTTTACCATTGTAGAGCTCCGACCCTAGTGGACCGAAACATCACTAAAATAATTGTACCTTATCCATAAATTTAGTAGTTACCTACACTTTTAGCTGAAAGCATAAAGATTTAATTGTTGAATTTACTTAAGAATTATGTTTTTTTTCAAAATAATATATTTTTCCATACATATTACCTATTTTATTATATGGACAATGGCATGCATGTGTTTGCCAAATAAATAAAATGTTTCAAATAAATTTTTCATGTATGCAAATCTTTAAACAGTAAATAAAACTAAGTTGGTTTCCTTTTCTATTTCTTATGACAAGTGCTAAAATAAATTCGTTTACATAGTTATCAATTTCGAAACTTCACGAAATTTTAAGGAAAGATAGGGAACATCTTATAATATGACATATCCAAAAATCGACTTCCTTAGTCAAAATATGAGGCACTAAAATATTTTCCAAAACCCACGGCGACTTGTTTTGGAAGGTAAACCAGCGTAATTTACTTAAATTGAAATATAAAATTCTACGGCCATCAAATTGACAAGATTTCAAATTTCTATAAAACATAATTACTTTTAAACATAACTAATTCAAAAACATCTTCTTAGAATAGTCTCACAAATGATGTTCATAGAAATCTATCAATTAAAAAAAACGTAAAAGTATCATAATCGAATAAAAACTTGAAGTCATTGACTTCTCCATAGCATGTTGCATCTTCATCTACTATCATCCACGTCCCAAGCAATTCAAATCAATATGTATGAAGGGAATTAACCATGAGTTTGTAACTCAATATATATCATCGGTGTATTTCATTATCAAATTAGAAAATTCAAACTATAGGTTTGTACTGTCACACATAGATGGATTTTTAGCAAAATTCAATTTCTATAAAACTATCATAACACGTAGAGCCGGAGAATGATCATTCAAATTATAGAAGTGTCAAAACATCGTACCCGGAGATACCAATTGATTTATACTTTTAACGAAAAATTATAACTTGAAAACAAAATAATCACCTGTGCCTCCAACTACCTTAATTTTCTTGAAATACAAAGGAACAAGATGTGTAAAAGCCTTTCTACTTTACACCCCTACTATTTTTTTAAGGTTAGCTTAACAAAAAAGATGTTTTTGAAAGAAAATAAGAGTATATTCGAATTTGAGGAGAGGTGTCGTGACTTTTCTCTTCTTATAAGCTCCATTTTTAGTGAAAAACTAAATTGGAGAATTATATTATCATTAACCTTGTCAAATCGAGTCTTTAACTAGAATTTCAAGCCCATAAAAGAATAATTCTCATAACAAGCTTTATAAAACATTTACATAATGGAAAAATAGAAAAAAAAAATGAACTATTTATATGATTTATAAAGTGCTACTCTATCCAATTATATAATTTAAAATAACCTAGTAAGTCAATAACATAAAGTAAACAATAATGTCAATAACTGAATAATGTGAAAACTTAAATAGCTAAAATTTAAAAGTTTCACATCAACTATCACCAATAAAAAATAAAAAAAGTCAAGTAGTAATTGGAACCCAAAAGTGTACTAAACTCAAAAGATTAAAAATTTAAATTTCGCCTTTATCATTTTCATTTATAAGCCTTAATCCTTTATCACTGCCACAATCACTTGAACCAACAAAATGATGAATAACATCCAATGTATCTAAATCTCCCATCTCTTGAGTATTAATCTCATAGTCATTTTCATTGTCAATTAAAATACAAAAAAAAAAAGAAAAAATATATTAGATAAAAATACATGACTAATATAAAAAATAATAAATAATAAAAACAATAAGTTAAGATTATTAAACTTATGAACCTTTAACATTATCATCAATTTCATGATCGTTAATATTTTAAATTGCATTTTCTTTATAAAATCTAAGTCTTCATACTTGAAATCTTGTGGTGGGACTTCTTCCCCTATCCAAAAGTTTGTCTTGTCAACACACTCATAATCAACATGATCATAAGATTTCTTCTTGAAATAATGTCTATAAGATTGTAAATGAATAGAAGTTAGATAAAGAAAATGTATCAAATAGATGTGTCATTAAAATAAACTCTTGGCATGGTTAAATGTTTAAGATTATATACCTATTCTTCAATCACAAATTATACGTAACATAGACAAGATCGTTGAGTCTTTGGTATTCTAATCTATTTCTTTTTTCTTTCTTTTTTGTGTGTGAATACGTTCAAAGACATTCTAATTCCTTTCACATCCCAAAGAAGAAGTTGTTTGACCAAGAGTTCAAACAACTATCTTTTGCAAAGTAGGAGCACTAGATCCACACACTTTCCACCATTCATCTATATAATTTAATAAAATTAGTTTTAAGCACTAAAACTATTAAAAATATACAATAAATAACTAAATACAAAATCTTACTAGGTTGTAATGATTTTCGAGTATTACATGCAGTTTGCCTTCCAAAACTCCCTTCATATTCTCGATACATCCTTATCTCTCCTATTGCTTTTGTCTCTCACCACAAATGCTTTTGATTTCATGCAAATTGAATGGACCTTGCATGACTTATTACTTTTTGACATAATCCTTCTTCATAAATGAACGTAGGATTAAAAAATAAGCTGATGCATGTATATTACGACAAAGATATTAATCCCATCACTCTTTCATTATATCAGTGTAAGATTTGTGCAATCTTTTCTTATCTAAGAATATATTCTTGATTCCTTTTTGTGGTCTATGCATGTCATTATATACATAACCGAATGAAGATTTTCCATCTGAATCTACAAATCGTATCTAATGCAGAAAGAAAAAGGAATTCAAGCGAAATTCGTGAGATCGCGAAATTTGGAATCCACCAAATTAAGGAGAAAATAAATTTCACAAATTTTATTAATGAATGATAATAAAAAAATCGAACTTACCCATTATATATAAGGGTTTACATGGAAACGTATTTTAAAATAACTAAAAGTAATGAAAACAAAGTTTAAACAAACTAAAGCTACAAAAAATCCAAAATGAACGAAGTGACAAAAAGAGCATCAAAACTTTAAAAATCAGTTTTCAAGTCCTAAACAAACTCGAATGTTGAAATTCATCGCATGCCACGGTATAGCGGTGAGTATTGTTCCTCTAATCGTTCTCTATACGGAATGGTCTTATGGACCCAATCCGAAATTAAGTTGTTCTCTCTCTACTAATACATTTCCCCCTATATGTCCTGCATTAGTATCAATCTTATAATACGAGCCACAATTTTCACAACCCTGAAGCAGTCCTCCCAAAAATTGTTATCCAAGATGATAGAACTCACGAGTCTTTAATTTCCACGTTTTAATAGCCTATGGCTTGTAAAATGCCTACTTGTTGCCAAAATCTGAAATTCTTGTTTGTGATCATAAATACTTTTCAATGTAATAAAAGTGGTTGAAAACAAGTCACGGTTGGACGTAAGATTTCCGTACATTCAGGTACTTTCTCAACCAAGACAAAAAAAAAAAAAAAAAATTGTGTGATTATACACATCGTTAAGCATTATAATCAGGAATTTAATGGGTCACAAACAAAAGGAAAACTAGAAAAATGAAATATACTAATTAATTAATTGACAAGTGTTGGACAATTAATTAATTGGATTACATATTGATGGGTAAAATTAATTAATCAGATTAAATAATTAATGGACCAAATTTAATTAATTAGATTTTTTAAACATTAAATCTGATTAAGTTTAAGTGTCGGACAAAGCCCATGTGGATTTCTATTAATAAGCTATTAGGTTTTGAGAAATAAAACAAGACAATTATTATCCTAGTAGCACAAGGAAAGAGAAACTTTAATTCTCTCATTTTTGTGTCTTGTGTAGATTTTCATTGGATGCTAAATAATTGAACAACTGGGAATTGCAGATCGTGATTTTTCGTGTTCAAGATAAGTATAGGAGTTTGTATAGTTCAACAAATGTATAATTCCTATCACAGTTTCTATCTAAACATAAAGTAGATATTTGGTGGGGACTGAAATTATTTTCATTTTCCACTATACAAAATTAAGTAAATTCCTAATACTTGATGCGTTTGCAGCAACTGTTTTATCAATACAAACAATATTTCCATAACAAAACTGACATCTTGTGGATGCTTAAATCCCAGGGCTCTGTGCTTAACTTCAGTTTTCATCATATTGTGTAATGAATCTTTTGATAGTTATGGGAATTTGAAATTAAATTCTATTTCTATATTTTCATGTTGAATTTTTCTTTGTTCAAGATTTCTAATGGCTTTTCCAATCAGTGTGGGTATGTGCTTGAGCTCTCATTGCAACTCCCTCTCTCTCATTTTTATTTATTTATTTATTTATTGGGAAACTTTGATAGTTAATGCTGTAGCAATTCCCCTTGTACAGAACTGTCAGAATTGTTACAAATGCTCTAGTCTTTTATTTTTTATTTATTTATTTATTTTTATTACCATTTTCTTATGGAAAGCTGTCAGGTGTAGTTTGTTACAATCCTGGTAGCACTTTTCTATACGCAACCTGGCTATTAATGCTTTGGCCTTATAATTAAAAAAAAGGTTAAACCCTAATCTTAAGGGTCCCCCACCACCCCTGCCCTGGAGCATCGTGAGGGAGGTAAATCACAGGTTATGCCTCCAAAAGTATAGGGTGGAAGGTTGCTTGTACACTTGCATTTACCCAAGAGCGAAATCCATATTTCAGGATTCGAACCCTTGACGCAGCAGCCTCAAGCAAAGCTTTGTCCTTATAATTATTTCTACACTGTATTTGTCTATATCATCATCTGATTTTATTTGCACTTATTCTTGTAGTCTTTTTCTGTTGATATGTAGTTACTGTAAGAAAACAAGTCGCTAGTGGATGAAATCAATTGTATAAGTTTTATTCAAATGTAATAGTCAATTATTGAAATTAATAACCACAAGGCAAACGATTTCAATTTATCCAAAAAAAAAAATTCGTTTCAGAATTTTCCAACGGCTAAAAAAAATGTTTAGCAACATAAAATCAGAAATATAAGTTAACTACAGGCTAAAACTATAAACGATGAATCTGGAAGCTGCACACTATGGAACTACAAACTGCATGAATTAAATAGTAATGCAAAAATAATCTGCAAAAATAAATGGAAACTGATGCTGCAAGGATAAACTGAATCTGCAAAGAAACTACACAAACTGCAACGAAATAAATCTACAGAAAGAAAACACAAACTGCACCAGATTTCAAACCAAGGCCTGTACGTGTCGCCCCCTAACCGTAGGTGCCGGAGGTTCAGTTCGAGTGGTTGTCTCCCAGGATACAACGGTAATAAGCAAAATTCGAGCACCACGGTCCTACTCCGGTGAACTGCACATGACTGGAAGGGAACAGAAACTACACTATATAGAAACTAGAACAGGGAAAAATGACACTGCGTGGAAAACTAGGAAGAATAATTTCGTATGTAGAGAGAAATTTTCGTTCGTGTGTTGAACTGTTGGAGTGAACGTCCCTTATATAGACTGAGTCCTATCCATTGGAGTCACTGGAGTTACGACATTAACCACTAGAGTTCAGCTTTCTAGTTCTAGCAATAAACATTGGAAGTTTCTGCAGTTTAGAAACTCAAAAGTCATTGGAGAAAGCCAAAAAAAAAAAGATAAAACGTGGGCTCTCCGATGAGGCCATTTTTGCCTTGTTCGGTCCGATATTCGTGTGTGTAGGTCACCCCGCACCCAAGTCCAAGGTTCGAAGGCCATTTCGGTTCGTGATTTGCACCCCCCCTGCGCACGCACGTGAAGAGAGTCTCTATGCTATACATGATTACACATCTCCAAAGCATAGTCATATATAAAATGGTTTAAGTTTCCTTAGTTTTTCTATTTGTGATAAATGCATTTTTTTTCCACAAAACCAACTTTCAATGAACAACTTTGAGCTCCAATTTCTCATTCACCCAAGCTTCATTTTTGGCAAATAAATACATGACATCGATGTTTTCGCGGAGGAGAACACATATCAACTTTGATATTCCACATTGGACCAATGGGTCCAATTGAAAATTGTGCCAAAAGTGAGCCGCTCACTCAATTTTTTTTAACAATCCCCCACATAAATGAAAATTGGGAGAGACACAAGATTTGGTGATAAAGTTCAGCGGTTAAATCCTGCATAGGATAGGTAGGTGTTACCCTTTGAAACTTCCCTTGTGAAAGCATATTTACTTTTCTGGCTGACCAGTAGACACGATATCCTTGAACTGTTCTGCCCTTTGTGTAAATGATGATATACCTCACACAGGATTCTTCCTAACACAATCCATTTCTCATTGTTAAAATTGAGCCTGGTTCTGTGAGAGTTCTTAAAATTGAGCCCCACACAATTCTCTTAGAAGCGACCCCACTTCTCTCTCACATAGGTGATTTCTTATTACAAGTAACTCGTATTACTAGGCTCGATTTACGACACATAAGAATTATTAAAAGTCTATTGCTTAACCTTCAACCTTACGGGCATCACTGTTATATCATAGGAATGGACAGGAGGTAATACCCTCACGATAATTTTATCAAGTCTTTACAGTTAGGTTTTCCCATTGAACCTTGATCTTGGGATCTCCAGTCAACTAGGTTGTGTTTTCCTTTGTAATGACTTATTCTTTCAAGGGCTTAAGTCTCATTCCTTTCTATAATTTCATAACTAACTCTCTATTTAACCCTTTGGTTAGCGGATCTGCAATGTTATCTTTTGACCTTATATAGTTTATAGTGATAACTCCAGTTGAGAGTAGTTATCTTATGGTATTGTGTCTACGACGTATATGTCTAGACTTACCATTATATATGTTACTCTGTGCCCTTTCTATCACCGATTGACTGTTACGATATATGCAAAATTGCTAGAACAGGTTTTGACCATCTTGGAATATCCTTTAAGAAGTTGTGCAACGATTCAGCCTCTTCAAGACACCCCCACACTCGCAAGTGTTTATAGGTAGACATTCTTCATTTACATAACTCATAAAGGGGTCTTTTCTGATTTCTTTGGGGGACTTTATTTAAAAGGTAATTTGCTGATAACACAGCTTCCCCCCACATGTTCTGAGGTAACCCAGAACTTATGAGCATTGCATTCATCATCTCTTTTAAGGTACGATTTTTCCGTTCAGTAACACCATTTTGTTGCGGTGAGTAAGGGGCGGTGGTTTCGTGTATGATTCCGTGTTGTGCACAGAATTCAACAAATGATGCTTCATACTCACCACCTCGATCACTTCATAGCACCTTAATTTTCTTATTAAGTTGATTTTCAACTTCATTCTTATAAAGAATAAACTTCTCTATAGCTTCATCCTTACTTTTAAGCAGATATATATAGCAGTATTTTGTGCTATCGTCGACAAAAGTAATAAAATACTTGCTGCCACCTCTTGTTTGTACAAGTTTTAGATCACACATGTCACTGTGAACTAAATCTAGTGGTTCTGTATTCCGTTCAATTGATTTAAACGATGACCTTGTCAATTTTGTTTCAACACAAGTTTCACACTTATGTTTGGAATCGATATTGAACTTAGGTATGCAGTTAGAGTTAACTAGTCTTCGTAAAGTATCATAGTTAACATGTTCTAATCTACCATGCCACAAATTGGAAGACTCAAGCGAATAAGCAGAAGAACTTGCTTTATTCATTTTTGGTTTCACAACCATTACATTGAGTTTAAACATACCGTCGGAAACATAACCTTTTTCCGACAAACATTCTACTTTTTGACAGAATGACTTTGTCTGACTCAAAAACAATTCGGAAACCATGCTTATTCAACAGCGACCCGAACACTAAATTCTTACGAATTTTCAGCACATAAAGCACGTTGTTGAGAGTCGGCTCCTTTCTCGAGGTCATCTTCAAAACCACTTTTCCTTGACTCTTGATTTCAGAAATTGCTGAATTTTCCATGAACAACTTCTCCCCGTTCTCAACAGCTTCAAACGTATCAAACATCTCTTTATCAGAGCACACATGCCTTGTAGCACCGGTGTCAATCCACCACTCTTTAAGGTTTGAACCCACCATGTTTACTTTAGAAATGACTGCTGCGAGATTCAGCTCCGACACATCTTGTGCCATGTAGTCAACCACGTTCGCTTCTTTCTTCTTCTTTGGTAATCTGCACTCCGAAGACTTGTGACCCACTTTGTCACAATTGAAGCATTTCCCTTGGAATTTCTTTTTGACAATTCCACCTTTCAGTCCTTGCTTGGTTCTTTTGCCATCGGATGGCCCAGCCTTGCTTTTGTAGTTCTTACTACTTTGACCGAGCTCCACAACATTGGCTTTGGCCACACTAGGATTGAACCACTTCTTCTCGGAACTCTTGTTGTCTTTTTCGATTCGAATTCTAATAACGAGTTCTTCAACGTTCATTTCCTTTCATTTGTGTTTTAAATAGTTCTTGAAATCTTTCCACACGAGGGACAATTTTTTTATAATTGCAGCTACCTGAAAAGTTTCACTCAATGTCATTCTTTCGGCATGAATTTCGTGAAGGATCACTTGGAGTTCTTGCACTTGACTGATAACAGTTTTGGAGTCCACCATCTTATAGTCTAGGAATTTGCCAACTATAAACTTTTTAGCCCCGGCATCCTCAATTTTGTATTTTCGGTCCAAGGACTCCCACAATTCTTTAGCAGTTTTCATAGTGCTATACACATTGTACAGCGCATCTGCTAGGCTGTTCATGATATAATTTCGACACAGAAAGTCCGAATGCTTTCAAGCATCAAGTGCACTCAATGCTTGCACATCTTCCTCGCTCTCATTAAGCTTTGGAGCAGTTTCAGTCAAGAATCTCGCAAGATTCAAGGTGGTCAAGTAAAAAAACATTTTCTACTGCACCTTTTAAAATTCAAGCCATTGAATTTCTCCGATTTTTCTCCATGATTAACCGGAACAGTTACAGTTTGGCCAGTTTGGCTCACAACATGATTTGGCATTCTAGCCACAATCTGAGCCACAACGGAGTTTGGCCCTTGAGCCACATTAGAACCCACAGCCTGATTTCCAGCGGGAACATTTTGGATCACATCCATGTTGTTCGATTCGGTTGCCATTTCTGAAAACAAACCAAATATTAGTTCCAAGAAACTGCAATTCAATGAAAAAAAAAAAAAAACGACTCTTGTTTTTGAAAACCAAATATTAGTTCTAAGTAACTAAAATTCAGTTAAACCAAAAACCAACTCTTGTTTTCCGAATTCAAAAAATTGTTTTAAGCTTGTAAGGAAACAAGTCACTAGTGGATGAAACCAATTGTATAAGTTTTATTCAAATGCAATATCCGACTATTGAAATTAATAACCACAAGGCAAACGATTTCAATTTATCAAAAAAAATTTCGTTTCAGAATTTTTCAAAGGCTAAAAAAAATGTTTAGCAACATAAAATCAGAAATATAAGTTAACTGTAGGCTAAAACTATAAACGATGAATCTGGAAGCTGTACACTATGGAACTACAAACTGCATGAATTAAATAGTAATGCGAAAATAATCTGCAGAAATAAATAGAAACTGATGCGAAAATAATCTGCAGAAATAAATGAAAACTGAAACTGCAAGGATAAACTGAATCTGCAAAAAAACTACACGAACTATAACGAAATAAATCTGCAAAAAGAAAACACAAATTGCAGCAGATTTCAAACCAAGGCCTGTGCGTGCACAGTTTCCTTAAGACAGTTTCACCCAATAAGCAAAGTCCGAGCACCGTGGTCCTACTTCGGTGAACTGCACGTGACTGGAAGGGAACAAAAACTACACTGTATGGAAACTGGAACTGGGAAAAATGACACTGCGTGGAAAACTAGGAAGAATATTTTCGTATGCAGAGAGAGATTTTCATTCATGTGTTGAACTGTTGGAGTGAGCGTCCCTTATATAGACTGAGTCTTGTCCATTGGAGTCACTGGAGTTACGATATTAACCACTAGAGTTTCAGCTTTCCAATTCTAGCAATAAACATTGGGAGTTTCTGCAGTTTAGAAATTCAAAAGTCATTGGAGAAACCAAAAAAAAAGGGCAAAACATGGGCTCTCCGATGGGGCCTTTTTGCCTTGTTCGGTCCGACATTCGTGTGCGCAGGTCGCTCCCGCACCCAAGTTCAAGGTCTGAAGACCATTTCGGTTCGTGATTTGCACCCCCTACGTGCGCATGTGGAGAGAGCATCTATGCTACACATGATTACACATCTTCAAAGCATAGTCATATATAAAGTGGTTTAAGTTCTCTTGATTTTCCTATGTGGGATAATGCATTTTTTTCCACAAAACCAACTTTCAATGACCAACTTTGAACTCCAATTTCTCATTCATTCGAGCTTCATTTTTTACAAATAAATACATGAAATTGATGTTCTCGCGGAGGAGAACACATATCAACTTTGATATTTTACATTGGACCAACGGGTCCAATCGAAAATTGTACCCAAAGTGAGCTGCTCACTCAATTTTTTTTAACAGTTACCTTCTTAATAGTAAACGTATATGTAAATTATTTTTGCCAGATGTTGCACTTTTGGAGGTAGATGTGAATTTTTAAGGTGAATAGTGAATTACGCTGTTTTTTCAATATGAATGCATTTGAGTATAGAACGTACTAGTTTGAACGAAGGACTTGTTTGTAATGAAAGAAATTATGCTCCTGTTTGTTTTCCATTATTCACTCATTAAAATGAAAAATATGACCGTTATACATCACATCAAGCAAGCATATTTGAAATTCTATTTTTTTTATGGGATTCATAACGTCTATATTTTTCATTCTCATTCTTATACTAATGTGGCTCAAACAGGGGCCATATATTTATATATATTTTTACAGTATTTTGGTAATCTATCAACAACAAGTTATAATGATCCCGTTACAGACCTGCCTATTTTATTGATGAATGAGGGGTTATATTATGTCCTTGGATTTGCCTTCTGCTTTTCCTTCACCCATGACAGACGTAAACAATTGTATACTCCATGTATTCATTTCTTGAATGTGACATTGTTCCAAAGATATCTGGCATAATTTGATGGCTTTTGAGTTCCTAGAATGAAATTTTATGTACGTACTATGAAAACGAATTAAATTATGACAACTAATCTCAAAGAAAGCTTTTGTTTACCCGATGGTTTGATTCCTTTTGTTTATACAAAGTTCATAAAGCTTTTGTTTACCCGATGGTTTGATTCCCTTTGTTTATACAAAGTTCATATGGGTTCTAACCAGAGAGCTTGCAGATCCCAAAAAGGGCTTAGAAACAGAACTTTTACTTATTCGAGTGCACCAATTGGTTAGGTAATCACATTGACAATGAGTTTTACGGAGCTACAGGACTAGGTGAAATAATAGGCCATTACTTAAATGTTATTGTGAGCAGTGTTCTAAAAATTATTGCCTAGGCTCAAAGCTCGGGCAAAACGCCTCGCTTCGTGCATAGATGCTTTTCTATTTCAATTCCTAAATGACTGATTTTTTTCCTTAATTTCTTTCGTCTTCTGTAAATGCGATTTATTATTTTTTTTTAAAAAGTCTTTTATTTGACTTATTATTTATAACTTTTTTAAAAAATAAAATTAATTTGACTTTAATTTCAAGTTTTTAAAAGATTTTATCGGTACAAAAGTTATAAATTACTTTATCTAAATAGTTAATAAAATTTATAATTATTGTCTTGAGACTCATTTTATTGCAAACTCAAAAAATATGTATGAAGTTTCTATAAATCTATTAAGTAGAACTTGTTTAGTTGAAAAATGAAAATACGAAATATATTCTAATTTTTGCAATTCAAAAACTTGAAAATTGTATAATTGACTAATGGTAGAAGTTATTAACTAAATATTATTTTTATAATTTTAGATGTTTAATATGTATATTTTAATAATTAAATGATTTCTAGAATGATTAAAAAATTGAAATAATATTATAAATAAGAAAACGCATTTTTACGCCTAAGCTGCCTAGGCTCGCTTAAGCTTGTAAAGCTTGAAGTTTCGATTCCACACCTAATCACACTTTACGCTTTTTAAAACAAGTACATATAAAAAAAAAATAGATTGGAAGCTTGTCAGGTCAAAAAAGACGGAATCAACTACTGTCAACAGGATCATGGAGTTCTTGGACGGACTGTTGTTATGGTAAGTACTAGATGACCCAGAATTTGATTATCTGGTGGAAATTGTACAGGATGCAAGTCTTTAATATTGTACATGAAATGGGCCATTATCACTTTTAGGAGTATCATCGTGACCAATATGATTCTATTCGACAATGTGATTCCATTCTCATGTTATTATCTCATATTTCGATATCTAAGCTTTTGAAACCCTAGTATTGTATGCTCACTTTCCAGGTTTCGAGGATATTTAGATTTATTGGAGCATGTTCGTTACAGCCTTTCCAATACATTCGATTCTTGTTTGGGAAACGGGTTTAATATGCTTGGGTTCAGGTCTGAGCCAATTACGAAGGTTCATTTTGGATCTTCATATCTAACTAGTATTGAATAGCCCAATAATGCAGTACCTTGTGAAGACCAAAGCCAGTCCAAGGTTTTTAATGTTTTAGATGACAGTCCAGTTTTTGGATGTGGACATGGCTTGTCGGTTTGGGTACTGTTTCTGTAGCCGTTAATTGAATAGTCGAGATTTTTACTGATTAGGAAAAAAAAATGTGGAGGTTTTGTTGGAGCTATATTGGATGTTAACGTGTATACATCAGCTTAGCGTTTGTAGGGTTTGGTAAGAAAATTTAGGGAAGCTTTATTCCTAAAATTCCAAGATTGGTGAGTAACTGGATGACTTTTGGGGTTAAACGAATATCCTTCTCTTTCGTATTGAATCTTCCGACTTGTGGCCCACTTTGGTGTCCACTTGGTGCCTGTTCATCTTGACACGTCAGTCAATATTCAATAAATGTTTTGTTGAAAGATTCTTTTCCCTGAAATGCGGATAAAAGGGCTCCAAGTGGGTGTTTTATTTTGTCTGCAAGTGCACAAGTTGTTGCTCAACTTTGATGCCTATACGTAGTTCACTGCTTTTCTTTGATATAAACAATTGGAACATTTGGTTTAAATGATGAATAAAGCCATGATATCAGATGAAAATTGCCCGCCTAGTTGATCGACCCTCAAAAGGTGCATGGACCCTGCGTGAATTAAATAATACTTGACTTCTGAGGTGTGTGTATTCGATCATCTAAAATGTCAACGGCTATATTCGTGTAGTGATATGAATATGAAAATTCAATTAAGAAAAGAAATTAAAAAGAATTACTCTTTTCATATTTTTCTTCTATAACCTATTTGTGTCCTATTTTTATAAGATAGCATTATTCTTTTTATAATTATATTATATATAGTCCTCTTCTCAAGGCGTAGAGACCTAGTTCTCCACGATCTTATAGGCATGTTCGCAAATCATTTTAAACATTAAAATGTCAACATTTTAAATAGTCTTTAGACCATTTCCAACTACAACACTAAAATACCATTTTTTTCCCCCTTTTCATTAAATATTTGGTGCAATTTCACTCCAACCCAACACTAAATTTTGCACAGCATTGCACCAAATTTGATAAAAGTCTTTTTTAACCTTTATTTTCATTTAGCACCAAATGATATCAAGGGTACTTGTGTCATTTTACATCATACATAAATTTTATTTCTTAGTTAATTAATTAATTGTAATAAACTTTAATTCTGTAATCAATAATCATCAATGAATGAATTAAAATAAAAGTACCCAAGAAGTTTTAAAATGCAACATTTGTGGGATGAATATACGAATTCTGATAATTAAATTACAACACTACGTTGACTTTCTCGTATTATGATATCGGGATTCGAAATGTACTATGTTATTTTTTAATAATACAATTTAATATTTTCTTAGTTGTGGTATTTTTATTAATTGCACGACAATTTTAAAATTTATTAACAAATTTAATATGTAATTGTACGATATTTTAAAATTTATTAACGAATTTAATTATTTATGTAGGAATTTATGTAGTAGTAAAATATATAAATATATAACTTTTTAGCTGTATAAATTGTTAAACGTAAAAAATGAAGAAAAAACACTATTCATTTGATGTAATTTTTGATATAATCTATTGGAAATGATTTTTGGTCTGGTGCAAAGTTTAGTGCAAAATTTGTTGTAAAATCGTACAAAATTTGGTGTGAAGTTGAAGATAGCCTTAGATTTTATATTGTTTATTCCATTAGTCATAAAAGTCGGTTGAGTTGAAACTAAAAAGTAGACTTATTTGGTTCATGGTATGCATATGTCGTGAAAACATAGACCTTATTTTTATTTTTTTCAACTCAATAGTTCTTTTTATGAATATGGTTTTATTTCGATTAAAGAAGTTTTATTTCGTCTCATTTGGTCATGTATATCTAGTTGACCACACATTCGAGGGAGTGATTTTTTGAATCGTTAACAGTCTATATCGTTGGCTAACTAATTTCATTGTTAGTTTTTTGAACATTTTAAATTTCAATAACTGACAAGATAAATATTAAAAAAAAAAAGAATATTGATATTTTAAAGTTCTATGACTATTTAGAAATACGTCTACGGACTAACCAAGTGCTTTAACAGCTACTTTTGAAAATCAGAGTGCATTGAAACCTATATCACTTGATGACTCTTCATAGTGCTGTATGTATAACTGTGCATGGATTATTATAAGCTCTGAGCTTTATCCTTTCCAGCGTTGAATTATTTGTTTAGTATGATTTCGTGCATCATTTGTAGTGCACGTGTGTTCATGTATTTTATCCAATAATTGAAGCATAAATGATAAAACAATAAGTGGAAGCAATCGCGAGGCTCAACCCTTCTTTTTTTAACATAATATGGACAAATATTTCAATCAATATTGGGACACAAGGTTTGACGACAAAGCATGCAAATTATTATTTATAAATAAATAAATCATTGAAACTAACACGCCATTGTGTGAATCTCTGTGCTGCACAAACTATTCATCGTGTGCACAGGAATAGAAAGTTAGGTGAAGGGATTGTACCCTACAGTAAAGATGTTAAATCTTATTATTAATGATATTTATTACTTAAACGTGATTTCAACATACATGCTCTTGTATATTTCTGATAAATACAAACTATAAGCACCCTTTCATTTTTTCTCACAGATGATATTGAGTTTTGAAGTTTAATTTGAAATAATTCGTTCAAGTAATTCAAATTCTTATATGTCTTCATTAAAGGTTCCATCTTCAACATATTAGTAATTTCTCATTAATATTGAGCACATCATTCTTGAAATCCAAATGCCAGTTTCAATTTTAAATGGATCATATTGCTCGTTTGAACTTTTTGGGTTCTCGTATTATATCGAGGCTTGGAATTGCATTTTAAAATGACAACCTTATAAAGAGGGGTACCAAAAAAATTGTCTTTTACTTTACCTTGGGCAATAGAACCTGAATAGCTCTCATACCACCCAGTGACCTTCATTCAAAACATAAAAATGTCGGTTAAGTTGATTACTTTTACAACATTATCATTTTACTTACCAAGTAAGAGTACTCAGGTGAGCCCCCGAGGGCATATCTCAGTGGTGCAAAGGACAAGGGTGAGGTATACTTAGTTTTGCTGACAGTCGCAGTGTGATGGTTCGATTCCTGAAATATGGATTGAGACTATTTGTGAGCAACATTGTACATGCAGCTCTTGTTTCCTGACCTGTTGAAGCACATCCCGCGATTAACCTCTTTCACGATATTTCAGGGGTGGGTGGGGGCCCTTAAGGTTGGGGTTCAACCCTTTTTTTAAGAGTACTCAGGTGAATGAAACCCTAATATTATTCTCAATTATTAGAATGCCAGAAAGAAGAGATTGTTAGGATTGAGTACACATAGCTGGGAAGTCTTGTCCTTTTACTAAAATCTCTCATTCCTCAAGATATGGCCTTCGAATTCCAAGTATGGTAAGGATTTGAGTACACATATGGACGAATTCAATCAGAACAAATTCAATAATAGAATTAAGACTGTTTATGGGGATGACAATAATAGAATAAAGTTGTCATAACTAGTGGGAGGTCCGTTCAGGATCTGATGATGAAAAAAGGAATGGAGTGACTCATATTATTGTTTGCTTTAAGTTGGGTTACATTATTTTACCAGATACATTCACCTTGAGGCAACTCCAACCCATACATCAAATTTCACCATTTTTCACAAAAATATTGCTCCAGCCCAATACCAAATCTTACACCATTTTGCACCAAATGTGATAAAAGTCCATTTTGCCCCTTTTTTATGTATAACCAAGTTGATATGAAGGGTATTTGTGTCATTTTACATCATAAATAAATTTTAATTCATAATTAAGTAGTTAATAATAATAATAATAATAATAATAATAATAATAATAATAATAATAATATGATCATCATTTGTAATAAACTTTAGTCACGTAATTAGTAATAATAGATTAACGAATTAAATAAAAGTACTCAAAACGAAATGCATTAATTGAACATTTTGGGATGAATATATGAATTCCGATAATTAAATTATGACACTAGGTTGACTTCTCCGTACCATAATTTCAATATTTGAAATGTACTACGTTATTTTCAATAACATGATTTTATATTTTCTTGGTTGTGGTATTTTTATTAATTGTACTGCATTTTTAAAATATATTAAATAATTTCATATTTTCGTAAACAAAATGTAATTATGTATGTAGTAATTTATGTAGTAGTAAATCAAATAAATAAATAATTTTTCAGCTATATAAATTGTTAAAAATAAAAGAAATGAAGAAAATGACTAAACAGTGTTCATTTGGTGTAATTTTTGGTATAGTGAGTTGGAGATGATTTTTAGTTTAGTATAAGATTTGGTGTAAATGGTGCAGATCTTGGTGCAAGGTTGGAATGGTCTATCTTCCTCATTTAGTTTGTAGTTAGGCTAGCATTTCTCTATGTAGAACAATGTGGTTCACTCATTGCCCTTGTACATGGTTTAATGGCCTTATCTCGTTTTTCGTGTTTCCATGGCTAGTAATCTAATTGTTTTAAATCTTCAAGCAGATATAATAATGAACCCAAAAGAATGATATAAATTAACTTATGTAGTGGATGGGTTGAAATGTGTCTCTCAAACTAGCTGTTTCTTAATATATTTTTGACACATCAGCACATTACATCTTTTTAGCAATAAGAGTGACGTTATGGCGTAATATGCCAATGTTTCGAGAAATATGTTATCTCATTTGCTAAGAAGATATGATGTGTTGAGGTATCAAAAATATATTAGGTGGGCAGCCAATGAATGGGACAATAGATCTAATCTTGTAATAGATAGCAACACACTTTGTTTCACCATAATGCCATCTCTCTTTTACAGCGTTCACATTCACTACCCAAGAGTGAAACATTTATGGCATGTTACGTACACTGAATTGGACGGGATTGGACAAGAGAATTGGCTTTGTTACATATCTCTCTTCCTCGATTCTCTTTAGTCCAACTACCAATACAGCTGGTTTAAGTTAGAAGTTTGGGAAAGTGTATTGTCCCATCTTTATCTTTTCATTTATGAACATCAAATAGAAGGGATGGAGCTTGAACAAAGTAAACAGCAAACAATTACTTGCGGCCAATTCTTATTTATGCAGATCTTGTTTGTAAAACAAAAATTAACAACCAAAGAAATTTGAAGTGATTTTTTTTTTTTTTTCCTAACATTTGTTTTCTTAGGTTGTTCCCTACTGCATGGACAGGAACAAATAACTGGTGGAAAGATCGAATAAACAAATAAAAGAGATACAATCAACATATTCAGATTTCTGCAACCAATTCTTCCACTTCCCCATTCTTTTCCTCTATTCAAAATGTCGCTGAGTCAGAGCCAGAAAATCTACTCTTTCTACTTGTCACTGCCTCTTTTTTCCTCGGAAACTTCCTGCCAACACAAAGTGCAACGAAATTAGCCCTGGACACCATAATTTTCTCAAAAACTACATGGTGTCATATAAATAACTCACCGGATTTTCCAGACGCTTTTTTACCTTCAGCTGATGATTTGAAGAAATCTAAATGCTTCTTCATTTTTGAGTCATCCTGCAAGAAATTAGAGATTACAGTAATCGGGGAAAAAAATTAGTTAAGAAGACCTCATATAAGAAGAAAGTACCTCAAAATCTGCTGTAGCAAGGCCTTGGGAGAAACCAGGACCGTGTTCTATTGAAGTATGAATACCAGAATAAGCTACATTGTCCTGAAATTCAAAGCTGACATTAATATCAGAGGAAAAATTTTAGACGGCCTAAAACCTAAAAGTAATAAAGAATTAGACGTTGTTTCATTGAACTTGCCTTGGAGAAATGAAAAATAGGAGAGCTAGCAGTATCATCAAGATACAAACTTTGTGACTTGGCTTTCTTCTGTTTCATTATCTTCTTCTGGTTGCTATTCTTTTTCTGTTCATTGGACGCGTGGTTTTCAAAGTAGTCTTGGATTTGTGGTTGTGGAGGCCCTGAAGAGGCATCAGAAATCATAGAAAGGTTTTCATCTTCTTGATCATCATAAACATATGCTCCTCCTTTTTCTTGATATTTATAGTTATCAAAAGCCCTGTTGTAATAATTCGTCGAATTGGAAAGCTGATCCCAGTACATAGTCCATCCGGATTCACATCCACTGCTGCATTCAGAATTTGACGTATTCATTATAAGATTCTCTGAACTTCGAAATGAAATTGATGCTGGATTATTGATTTGAAAAGAGAGAGATTTTACCGGTTGGTTTCTCTTTGTTGCTTGCTATTTATAAGAAGAAGAAGAAGAAGAAGAAGATAAGAAAAGTGAAGGTGGAATGATATGAAACCAAACAAATTACACTGAAATCCTAGACTAATTTTGTCCTTCCCTTTGTTAATTTTTCCTTATTATTATATTTTTTCAAGTAATATCAAAACTGCCAGTTGTCTTCGTCTTTGTCATCGCATATGTATGTGGGGTAAAAAGTGTTGTCCTATTATTTGTCATCGTTTTCCATGTTGCAAGTTCAGTTGTGCTACTAAAAGACAAAAAAAGAAATAGTGGTTTGCAAATGTTAAAGGGAGAGGCTACAATCTTGTAATTTGGAGTAACAACTTATTTCAGGGAAAAGCTATGGTCATTGGGATTCAATATTGAGCGTAGATTACACGTTCTTCATAGTAGGAAAAAAAATATTAAATCGGAGGCTTCTGATCGGTTTCATACACAGCAAGAATTGACCTGTGACATGTTTGGTAAAGTAGACGCCATAATATTAGTCCTTTGGTCCCAATTAGCATAGTTTGTACTTTCTTAACAAGAAAGAATAACATAACAATCATGCTACATGTATAGAAATGGTTGACAATTTATTTGATAAGTTTTGAGCTAGCAAGATTTCATTAGATGTTGGTCGAAAAAACAAAATTAAACCTATCAATACACTGTTGCTATCTCATCATCAGTAAAAACAAATTCACAAGGAGCTTAATTCATAACATAATATGCTGCTGGTCCGTTTCATACTCGGCAAGAATTCACATTCGGTACGTTTTTTCGAAGGATTGTTTCGTAGGGTATAAGAAAAGCAAAGAAACTAAAATTTTATAGATCATTTATGTGAAGTGCTAAGAATGTCTGTGAACTTGTGAATGCAACCAAAAACTTTCTGCAAAAATATTCTGGTAGGTAAATGTTGACCAGATGGATAAACAAAATTATTTTATCCTCAACTTTTTGGCTTTATTATGTAAAGGTTGAATTTCAATCTTGAGGGCCCTTATGGCCCCGCTTCTTGAACTTTGTGAGGGAGGTAAATCGCGGGATGTGCCCCAACAAGCCAGAAAACAAGAACTGCCTGTACACTACGCCTACAAGGAATCCAATTCCATGTCTCAGAAATCAAACCCACACACTGCGATTGTTAGCAAGGCTTAAGATTACTCCACTCCCGTTCTTTGCACCACTTTATTCTGTGATCATAAAGGTGAGGGTTCCTTCATTAGCTAGTAGCATTAATTTGTCTTATTTTCTTGACCGTCAAAGTTTTTCCCAAGGCATGAATAGAACTTTATACCAATAAATTTCTGTTTGAAGCTTATCGCATTGAAGGTGTCAAAATTGAGTTAATGCACATTGGCCCATTTTATGCGGTAGAATGGGAATGATGTCCAGAAGCCAGCGGAGACTATAGGGGTACATATGAATACAGGCCCACCACGTGCTTCTGGTAACATGTATATATATCTGATATATACACTTCCAAAATTCGTACGAAAACATTGATTAACGGGACTCGACCAGATAACACAAGCATATTTTACATGTCTCTTTTTCCAGTGAGCTAGTAAGTATGTCATGTAAACCTTGAGTTTTGAGAAGATTAGAAGTTACATGAGGGGTAAAAAATTAATTGCCTCTATTACGTGGTAAAATGTAGATCACACAGGCCTAAATTTAATGGGTGCAATTCTGTACTTCAATGCTTCATTGAAATAACTATAGGGTATCCATCTGAGCCAGCTGGTCCCGGTACCTAATTTCATTTGCACATGCTCTATGCTGGCTACTTGCATGCCTTCGACAAAATCAATCACCGTTTCTATCTTCTTAGTTGCTATGGTTGATGCATTCAAAATATCAGTTCGAATATGTTTGCATATCATTAGACGATGGATTTCGTCTTTTGCGCATTGCAAAAAGGCTAATTTAGTGCAGTGTCTTTTTGTATATTTAGTTTAAAGCTATATAGCAAGGTTAGATTGATCTAAATCTTCACTATCATTTTGCATATTTCACTGCATTAATTTTGTATTAGAACACACGTGTTCCTTATCATGACATCAATGACTAGGTTAGTGTCTTTTTCTTGATATAGTTTGGAGCTTTTAACAAGTTTAGATTCATCTAAATCTTCACTATCATTTTGCATATTCTGCTGCATCAATTTTCTATTAGAGCACACTTGCGTTCGTTATCATGACATCGAAGAGACGGGTTAGTGTCTTTTCTATATGTAGTTTTGAACTTTATAAGAAGTTTAGATTCATCTAAATCTTCACTATCATTTTGTGTCTTCTGATGCATCAATTTTGTATCAGACCACATTCCTCTTCCTAATCATGACATCGATACAGGTTAGTGTCTTTTTTCTATTCCACTTCATCGGTTTTGTATCAGAGCACACTCGTGTTTCTAATCATGACATCGAGGAAATGGATTATTGTTCGCAAAATTGAAATGGATAAAATCATGTGGAGCAATGAGTTAGTGTATCTGCATCTATGAGTGATGTATTGTAACATAACTAATAGAAATGGTACGTACAACTGCATCAATAGTCGAAGGCTCGAAGCTATTGAAGTTATAGATAAATAATTTTTTATCATGAGGGCTTGTCGGACACTGAGACGTAGCAGATGACGGGTTGACAGAAGAAAAATCTGACGATGAAGATAGCCCTTTCATCTCACTCAATCTTGACTGGCAACTGGATACAAAATGACCTTGTGAGGTTTGAACCAATCTTAGCTTGTCAATGGTCCCTTGAAAATGTAAGGTGAAATGGCAGTATATAAGCAGCAACTTTTTAAATTCTCACTGTTCCATCAGTCTACTTTCACATCTGGACATTTTTCAACGTCTTTTTCCATTTGTCACAAACAAGAACCCTAGTTTACATCAATTGAGTCAAGTCCCCATCCCCTATGATATATTATGAAATTTCAGGTCTTCCTCCTCACAATTAGATAATTGGGTGTATACATTATATGAGATTTTTAGTGACAAGGGAGATATATTAGTTTTTATGTTAAAAGATCGAGCGGATATGTTGTACGTACATTTTGAATTTCTTGTAACTCATTTCTCTGTGTTGTGTCAAAAATTTTAGTTACACTTTATTGCTACTAATTTTGCCACTTTGTGTACCTAAAAACTAAATGTTCACATATATGGACATCGTACTTAGTGCATGTCTTGGTATGCATAGAAGTATTTTGAAATTACTTATTTTTAAACATAATTTTGTAAATTACTTTTTTATATATTTACTGTTTCTTCTACTAATAAGTGCAGTGTCAAGTCACATATTAGTAGGATCAAATTTTAGGATTTTCTTTGGAGAAAAAATTGGATGATGGACACTACGAAAATAATATATGATTCTATTCATATATTAAAGCATTGATAAAGTCAACATCTCAAACCATTGTACACTAGTTGAGTTGTGAGTGATACATGTTTTTATATATACACTAGTGAGACTTTAATCCCACAAATTTAGATAAAAAAAATATCAATAGTCGCTGTACTTATAATGACGCTTCTAAACAGTCATTGAACCTAAAAAAAAAAAAAAAAAAAAAAAAAAATTTTTAATCATTGAACTTTAAAAAAAAAAAAAAAAAATCTATTATAGTTTTGACGTTGTTTCTCATCCGATACTTCATCTATTACTATCTTCAATTTGAAAATTAACTATATTCATGATGTGACAAAAAAATAGTAAATTCTCAAACAATTTAGAGTGTCGAATGAAAAAACAATGTTAGAAGTACACTGACCATTCAGAAAAATCTGTAAATTCACTAATAGTGGAAAACAATTTTAAAAGTGACTATTGCAAAAAAGTTTAAAATTTGATATCGATTAAAAACAACGTTGAATCTATAGTAACAATTGGTATAAAAGCCTTGAACTTCATAGCAAATGTTACAAATTGGAAAAATAAAATTACGAATTAGGAGAGTAAATTCTTTTGCTCAATAATGCGAAGGCATCCGAGCAATTAATGTTTGAGTGGACCTGACCCCCACCCCCTACCCAAATTCCCACCACCCCACACATGCAAACACAGTATCACTGTCTTTCTCAGAGTGACAGCCAAAATTGCATACATACATACACAAAGGATTTGGTTAAGAGAGATATTTGTGTTGAACCAAAAGCTATCAGCTACAGATACTACAATTGTAACCTTAGGTTATTCCATATTCAAATATGGACACAAATCTTTGTACTGTTTTCACCCTTGCCCTTCACTGTGATACCTTTCTCACTACCATGGCCCGCAAGGCCGCACTTGTACCATGCTAGTGTTGAGTTTAATGACTCTAATTAGGTTAGAATTCTTGTATTGGCGTGTTTGCCTTTACTTGGAAAAAGAATCAAAGTGAAACCATGAAAGTGAAGGAAACAGAATCCGCATGGTTCATTTTTTTTGGCGTTGCACAGATTTTTCTTGTTTTAAACGTTTTCTCTTAATTGGACTAGATTTTCTTACCTTTTATGACTCCACTAGGTTCAAAGTGAAACCATGAAAGTGAAGGAAACAGAATCCGCATGGTTCATTTTTTTTGGCGTTGCACAGATTTTTCTTGTTTTAAACGTTTTCTCTTAATTGGACTAGATTTTCTTACCTTTTATGACTCCACTAGGTTCAAAGTGAAACCATGAAAGTGAAGGAAACAGAATCCGCATGGTTCATTTTTTTTGGCGTTGCACAGATTTTTCTTGTTTTAAACGTTTTCTCTTAATTGGACTAGATTTTCTTACCTTTTATGACTCCACTAGGTTCAAAGTGAAACCATGAAAGTGAAGGAAACAGAATCCGCATGGTTCATTTTTTTTGGCGTTGCACAGATTTTTCTTGTTTTAAACGTTTTCTCTTAATTGGACTAGATTTTCTTACCTTTTATGACTCCACTAGGTTTTTGGTCGTGGCCTACAAATTAGAGGCACCTCTTTTCTATTTTATTTGTAACAATTAGCTAAATTGGTTTGTATTCTTCATATTGTTCAATAAAAACATCGCTTCCTCTGCGTTAATTTTCTTTGTTCCTCTTTTACAAATTTAGTCTTGTTTTTTGTCGCATGATCTGGTTTACTTCATAATTATCATTATAATCTCGTTCTTCAAAATCCATCGGAATTAACTTGTTTTTTTGGAGCTTCCGCACCCAACAAGTGGTATCAGAGCGAGGTTGTTCATCTTCTATGGATTGGTTGAGATTCTTTCAAGATGGTTGGGTTGAAGTATGATATTCCCCAACTAGATCGCAATACAGGATTTTCTTTGTGGCAAGTAAAGATGAGGGCTTTTTTTTTCGCAGTTGAATTTGGATGATGTGTTGCTGGGTATTGAGAGAATGCCAGCTGGTTGGACAACGGAAGGATCAAAAGGCTGTTTCATTGATTCATCTTTATCTGTCCAATAATATTCTGCAAGATGTCTAAAAGGAGAAAACGATGGCTGCTTTATAGTTGAAGTTGGAGCAGTTGTGTATGACTAAGAGTCTTACAAGTAAACTGGTTCTCAAGCAGAAGTTGTATTCACATTGCATTGCGGAAGGAGATCGTTGGAAGACTATGTTGCATGCTCAAGGAAATAGTTGCAAATCTGGAGACATTGAAGTTTAAGTATGATGAAGAGGATTTTGCCTTGATCATGTTGTGTTCGCTGTCTGGATCTTATATGCCGTTTAAGGATAATATCTTGTATAGTCGAGATATTTTCACTATAGAAGATGTCTATGATACTTTTTACTCAAAAGAGAAGATGAAGCTTTTGATTGGAGCTACACCAAGGTACGGGGAAGCTCTTGTATCTCAAGGTGGTCGATGAAGAGGCAGATCGAGAGTTAGATTTAGCAATGTCAGTTGTTACTACTGCAAAAGGAAGGGACATATTCAAAAGGATTGCGATATGTTGCAGGTTAAAGGTGATTTAGCTGTAAATTGTGGGGTACAACCTTTGAAATAAGACGAAATAAATGTAGTTGAAAATTGTTTAGATGGCGAAGAGGTGATGTTCATCATGGTATCTGATGTGGAATTTAGGCCTGATGAGGAGTGGATTCTTGATTCAGCATGTTCGCACTATATGTGTTCTGATAGGACTTTATTTTAGATATATGAGGTTGTTCAGCATGGTGGAGTTGTAATGGGAAACAACCAATCTTGCCGTATTGTTGGGATCAGTCGAGTCAGATTGAGTTTGCGGGATGGAAAATTTAGAACAATTGATCAATTCTGACATATTCCTAACCTAAAAAGAAATCTCATTCCGCTAAGTGCCTTGGATATAAAAGGGTACAAATTCTCTGGAGGAGGTGGAGTCTTGAAAGCTTGAAAGAGAGTCCGAGTTGTATTGGAAGGATGAAAAAATCTCAGTTGTACATTTTGTAGAGGAGTGCAGAACCAATTAAGAAGAGACATTTGGACAAGTTTAGTATCATTGTGGAAGTTCAGTTTGGTAAAATACCTCTTGTGTTGGGCTCTGAGTCGATTCAGAACACTTCTAGGGAGAGCGTTGGTGATTCCGCTTTGCCACCAATTTCAACGAATACACTGTGTTCAGTTGTTGGGGTAGGACTCATCAAGCGTATGTTCTAGAATGTCAGCAATGCCTGGGGTACTTTTGGGGATGTTAAAGACGACAGTTCCAGTAAAAGGTCTTCTGATCAAGCATCTGGTTTGGTTCTTGTTACAGGGTGTACTTCGACCCTGTGTGATCAATATTAATTCCTTGGTGGAATTGGGAACCAGAATATTGGGTTCGGGCATCGGTTGTAGATGCTAGGCAGAGGACGAGTGTTTGGTTTATATGGAGTGGTTACTGTGTAGAGGAGATTCGGCCAGTTCATTTCAATGCAGACGAATTTGAAATCTAGAAGTTTCGTACGTTGCACCGAAATTAGAGTCAAGGTAGAGATTGTTGAGTTTAATGACTCTAATTAGATTAGAATTCTTGTATTGGCGTGTTTGACTTTGCTTGGAAAAAGGATCAAAGTAGAACCATGAAAGAGAAGGAAACAGAATCCGCTTGGTTCTTTTTTTGGCGTCGCGTGGATTTTTCTTCTTTTACGCATTTTCTCCTAATTTTCTTACCTTTTATGACTCCACTAGGTTTTTGATCGTGGCCTATAAATTAGAGGTGCCTCTTTTCAATTTTAATTGTAATAGTTAGCTAAATTGGCTTGTATTTTCCGTATTTTTCAATAAAAACATTGTTTCCTCCGAGTTAATTTTTTTTGTTCTTCTTTTACAAATTTAATCTTGTTTTTTGTCGCATGATCTGGTTGACTTCATAATTGTCATTATAATCTTGTTCTTCAAAATCCATTGGAATCAACTTGTGTTTTTAGAGCTTCTGCGCCCAACAACTAGAAAAATTAAATTTATTTTTCTTCGTTTAAAATGTCCAATTACCGTTAATGTTTATTTTCTATATGTAGTGAAAAAAATGAATGGCTTCCAATTCTACCTTCTTCTTGGGAAAGGATTAATAGGCTTAAAAAATTGAAGGGAATGTAGTCCAAATATTTTTCTAAGATAGAAGGGATAGTAAATGTTGACCAGGATTTTTGTACCTCCAATGTAACCAACAAATCTCGATACCTTCTGTGTACATGTGAGCCTAATTCCTGTACACTAAAACAAATCGTTAGATAGGGGTGATTTATCCTATCCCTTTTATTCACTTTATGACAATATTCCATTGACAGTCTAGTTAATTGAACTAATACGTATTTAAGTGTAAGATGTACTTTACATGTGAGCCTCCTATGAACAGGGGGTTAAAATTGCATTACTTTTGAAATTGCACATTGTGTGAGCTTTTATAATAAAAAATTATAAATACTGGCCATAGGATGAAAGTACGTGTGGCATCATCCATGCGGTTGAGGCCTCTTATCAAGTTTATCAATCAATCATAGACGTTTAATGCTAATACCTTTTCGTTACCCAAAAGTCTAACGCTCTTAGATTTGACGATAGCATCACATCAATCACTTATGGAGGATTCCATAAAACAGCGCCAGCTGATCCTCTTGTAGATTTGTCCATCCATGAAGGTTCGATTCTTCATGTGGAGTCAACTCCAACAAATGAATTCGGCTCTCCATAGAGGTTTGCTATCTTTACTAGGGTTCGATCAAACTGCCTTTTGGGAAGAATGATGTGGAGTGAGGGTCCAGGTTCGCTTGCTGTAAAATTGTCACATAGAGGTTTATGGAGCTTTTTTTAAAGAGGTATAACAGTAATTTTTTTCGTTGTCTCACCTGGAATGGGTGGGTAATCCCTAACTCGAATGGAGTATGGGAACTGGTAACCTGCTCTTGCCTCTAATTCCTCACCTCACCTAGAATCTATTTATTGTATTTTTATTTTTATTTTTATATTTAAAAAAATAAAAAATAATTAAATAATTAAAAGAGATAATAGACAAGTTTATTTTAATCTCTTGAGTATTCCCAACAAGGGTGTAAATGGGAAGGGCCGCCCCGTCCTATTGCCACATACAACATAAGGTACCTTTACTTCTCAAGGTAAGAAGGGATAGATGAATAATCTCGAGCCAATATTCGAATACCAAGTGTTATAGCGCTGAAGTAACCCACTTGTTTGACCTTTAAACAAAAACATAGATGTAACTAAATACAATACATGTGGATGAATAGAAAATACGTAGAGGCTCAATAGAACATTCTAAGGAACTCAATAAAATAGCTCAAGTTTGAAAGGAGATGTAGTCTCCAGATAAAGAGATTCATAGTGACCAAACATACACTAGTATTTCATAAGATTCAAACATTAATCCCTTTGAGATAAAATGAACCATTTAATAGATTAAATCAAGTAATTATTAATGATGAATAATTTAGCCTTTATCATTCTAATTTATCTTACACCAATAACTAAGAAAAATTGAAATGTACATATTAAACTACTTTTAAAAAATCAAATATTACATCAAGTGGCTACTTTTGATTCTTTTATAAAAAAAAAATAAAAAAATTGTATTTTAATTTTTCAACCATGCTAGAGGTACAACCTTCATGTAGGTACAGGAGGCTGATAGCCCCCTCTCAATAGAGGGGCCTGTGCCTTTTTTTTAATTGATGCGGACCCTCCCATTGTGAGAGGGTGTGATTTGTACAATCCTATACAAATATTGAAATCTTTAAATTTTTTATTATAGTAATTGAAGTAAGAAGTAATGCATAATGAAATGTCAAAAAGTGAGGTGGACCAACTTCTGTACATGCTGCGAGTAGGTTTAGTCAAAAGCCAAACGTGTGTTGTTCCAAACCCATGTGCCCAGATTCCTGTCCCTTATGCTTTTTTTTATTAATTATCACTTTCATACAATATTATTTTTGTAAATACTTTGTCAAGTTAAACGAAAAATATATGAAACATTTGTAAGATAGAATTTTATATTATTAAAAAATATATTTTTTGTCTATACTGTATACTAATAAATGATTTCTTGCTGCTTTAAGATTCTTGATAATAAGTTTTTGTATTTTCAATCAGGACACAATATTCTATCAAACCTATTAACTTGACATCTTTCAAACTCAATAAAGAGATCAATACCCAACTCATATTCCTTCAAGAATCTATTTTTGTTACGAGAAAAAATATTAAAAGGAAAATTATTGAGCAGAATAACATAACGAGATACAATATGGGAAACCTTAACGGAAACCTTCATTATCTAAAATCATAAATTATTAAATGAGAAGTAAAATGTGAATTGTAATATTATTAACAAATTCTAAAGAACTGTTTTGACATAATTTAGAAGAAAATTTATTAACTTTATAGAAATTGCACTGTGATTTGACAAAGTGTTGAACATAAGTGTAAATTAGTAAACATAATGTGCTCATCTTTGAAATGTCTATCTTACATGATATGAAAAAATAGTAACGAAGTAAAATGATAGTAAATGGGGATTTTTTTTTCCCCAAAATGATCGTCTTGCAATATACATTGTGGAAAATAATCATACTTTCTAAATATTTGTCATATCACTACACAGACTTTTGTTAGCAAATCCAAAGACGTCATTTTAAAGGTAATATAAGTTGTGGCATATTACAATGACGTATTTCTATTTGCTAACTAAGGTGTCAGACATTTAGTAAGATGACAGTGTTCTTTTAGATCAAGGTGTCAAACATTTAGTAAGCTGCCAATTCTCACTTCCCCATTCTTTTCCTCTATTCAAAATGTTGCAGCAAAAGAGGCAGAAAATCTACTATTTCTACTCATCACAGCCTCTTGTTCAAGGAAACTGCCTGCCAACACTCGACAACCAAAAAATTTGAAGTGGCTTTTCCTTTTTTTTTTTTTTTTTTTTTTTTTTTTTTTTAAACTTT